>NC_071276.1:7427478-7632478 GCF_023375685.1 Ictalurus furcatus
GGCAGTACAACCCAAACGTTTGCTTGTGCACAGCGCATTTTACGGAGAACGGCTTCCTGAACCTGGGAGAGTACAAAGCAGGCTATACATGAAGACTACTCCTGGAAAGTGGGGCGATTCCCACTTTGCTCAGACAATCTTGTGCTTCTGAATCAGAACCCGTACACGTGTTTGATTATTTGATGAAGTATCTGCTATTGACTGTTCAAATGTGGAGTTTTGTGTTGTGGCCCAGGGCTCAGTTGTAGGCCTCTGCTAACGTGCTAGCCAAAGTTTGCGAAGGTGCCTCAGAATTGAAAGTGTTTGTTTGTATGTGGGCTGACGAACGTTGCTTGTAGCTGCTGTTGTGATTGTATCTTGAAACGGTTTACATCGATCGGATCACGAGGATCTTAGCTTTCTAAAGCTATACTGCATGAGTACTAGGGATGGGCGATATCTTATCGTTAGCGATATAGCGGTAGAAATTCTCCCCACAATATGATTCAGTCTTCCCGCGATGATAACGATAAAGTCTAGCTGATGACGTATTTCTGAGAGCGACGGTCTGCGACCCATTCGCAGCTCACATGCAGAGCGGAAAACAAGTACTGCGGAAGCGTGAGGAGGTGTTTATCGCTAAACAAGGAGCTACATTTATAATCTGGAACTGGTTTGGTTACAGAAAATCAGATGTGCGGCAAACGACCATAATGTGCAAAGTCTGCCAAAAAAAACGTGGTTACAACGGAGGAGACAAGAGTCAAGCAGGCCTAAAGTTAACCTACTCAGACGAAAATAGTCAGCGCATTTGCTCGACGTGTTGCCATTCCAAATTGTCGAGGAGGAAGGATTCGAGCGAATGATCCATAAACTGGACGCGCGATATAACGCGGAAGTATTTCTCCGGAACGGCCCTGTCCGCGCTGTATGAAGAGTGCCGTGGTAGCTTACAAATAACTCTGTCGACGGTGGAGTTTTACGCCTTGACTACAGACATGTGGAGTAGCCGAGCGACTGAGCCACACATTAGCCTCACGGTCCACTACGTAACGAGTGACTGTTGCGTCCAGACAAGTTCGTTTCCAGATGACCACACGGGTGAAAACACTGCGAGTGGCTTGAAGCGGTTTCTTCAAGAATGGGATTTAGATGAGGAGAAACAGGTGTGCCGGACAACAGACAGTGGAGCTAATATAGTAAAAGCAGTCGGTCTGAACATGTGGACAAGACTGTCTTGCTTTGGCCATTGTCTACACGTTGCTATTGGTAAGCTTACTCTTTCTCTCTTGGTGTCGGTGTATTTTATGCATGCACATTGAGCAAACATGAGCTTAATCTTTACTGCACTTAAAAATGCTTTTCTTACTTAGTATTTTGGTCTTGTTTCCAGTCCAAATATCTAAAAATTCTTAAATCAAGAAGCATAAAGTAGATAAGTAACTAGTACTAGCACTAGTAACTAGTGCTTTGCACTATTTTGTAACCTGACTGAAGACATAGTTGGGATTGTTACTTTTTGATACAATGTTTGCACTATTTTGTTCCATGAGACGAGCGTGCGTGATAACTTACACTACCTAATTGGCAGCATGTTCCACGTACGTCTTTTACTTTTGTAATTTTCTAACCTAACTGAAGACATGGTTGGGATTGTTACTTTTGCTGTTTGCACTATTTTTGCCACTGTTTGCACCATGAGAGTATGAATAGATACAGAATCGGTGTTTACATTTCTAACTTGTAATTGATTTGAATTATTAATGTGTGATATTTTTCAGTACAGTTGCACTATATAAACAGTATCTGCACTTTTACAGAAGGAAAGTTTATCTGCAACTTCTCCATTTCTGCAAGGCCTGGTGTTTGGATTTTTACAGTTTTTTAAAAATATTCTTTTATGTAATTGGTATATTTTAAGAGCCTATCTGATGATGGGTGAGTTTGACTTTTGGCTCAGTGTTTGTGTTTCTTAGGCCCTCAAGACTGCATGCAGCAATCACTTGTAGCCAAAAACAGTGGTGAATGGGACTATATTTATATCGTCACTGTTACTGTTATCACAATAAATACCAGGAAATATCGTGATATAGTTTTAAGTCCATATCGCCCATCCGTAATGAGTACCTATGTACACACACAAGCTGTGTACATAGCACTTAATGTGTCGGAATTTACATCATATCTGAAAGGTAAGAGAGTTACAGAATAAAAATTTTACCAATGTGAAATGTTCTGCTCAAGTCGTGTTTGCAAAGTTGGTTCCGCTTGATCATCTGCATTTTCTGAATCGGGCTCGGGGGCTCAAACTGATACAGTAAAATCGACGACATGTTGCTTAGGAGCTTAGAATTGCTTTAGAAACCTTTGAGGCTGAAGCTAAGGCGAGGGGCGTTACATTTCCGACACACGCTTGAGGTTTTCGGCCAATCACGACGCAATGGGTCAGGTGGCCAATCGGAGCACGCTGGGCTTTTCGGAAGGAGGGGCTTTGGAGAAATCGGAGCGTTTCGGGCAGCCTGGGAATACAGGTGCTGCAATAATGTACAGATTGTGACAAATTCCTTTTTTGAACATTAAAGCATGGTAACCTATTCTATTACACCCAATAAACATTTTTTTTTTTTTAAAAAAACATCACATTTTTATGTAATATTTAAATTTATGATATGACCACTTTAATAGACGAGGATCAAAACTGCTTACAACAAATTGGGTCCCTTCCAAACCAAGAAAGGAAAGACACACTCCTCCTCTACAGAAAAGTGTGCACGATCCAAATTAGATTTCTTTTAAAATGTGGTAATATTTCATTTTGAGATCCAAGACATGATGAGGACTAAGAGTCAGAGCATGTGGGACTTATTAGTAAAACTATCACATGCTTGTGTTTTATAGAGCGTAAAAATGAAAAAAATTGAGAATGCCGTCATCTCAAGAACACCCACGCTCACACACACACTCTCACACACACACTCTCACACACACACTCTCACACACACACTCTCACACACACAAACAGGACCAAGACAAGAGGTGTGTTAAAAGGACAGGCCCACTGAACCTTCACAGAAATCTGTTATGTTCTACAGGGAGTGGGATGACAAGACACCACAGTCCTGTCTCAGAACCGGGACTAACAACAGATTCAGTCTGATGTTTCTGAGAACCACTGCCAGGTTTTTAGACTAAAAACCATCTTGTCTAACCAGTTTCTTATAATGGAGAATGTTAAGTCGGTATACTGTGACGTCAAAGTCCTTCACGCATTATTAAAGACTTGTCAGTATATTTCCTGCACAAATCATTGTTAAAGAATAATTTTGGGAAATAAGCTTCCAAATAACACATGGTGCAAAAACGACCTCCTTTTACTCTGCTTTGAGGAACTCACTAACCCATAGTGACATATATAACAAAATATCATCTGTACTTCAATGTCAGCAAAATATAAAGCTAAAATTAACATAGAAAACAGGATAACTCTCACAGATCATATGCCTTATTATACTGTAAACGAATAAAAAGTCCAGCACACCGAGTATTAGTGCATTATCAATATACGAAAGTAAAACTCACTTGATGCTTATTACATAAAGGACATCCAGGATGCACTGCATCACGATAACAAAAGCTGGAACGGGTCCATAAACCGTCGCAGGAATTCGTAATCTTGTTCCGTGATCTACTTTTAGATCCGTATGATTGCAATCCATCTAGATTATTTTGTGAAAATAAATTGGCCACTGCTTAGACCGGAAACATTTATAAGTTCTCTCATTACATACAACCAAACAGCAGCCATGACACTATGAGGGGAATGTGGTAAATTAATTACGTAAGTAAAACATATAAAAACTAAAATCACGACTATTTAACAACTCTATTCACTTGTTTTCGTAACCAGTTTGCACGTCTGAAGTTTGAGGGATGTAGATATCTTGACAGCTCTGGCACGTTTTATAAAATCTGGAAGTGTCATGATTGTGTTTCCCACTTTTCGTTTTAGTTTAGAAGAATTTCTTTAAGCTGTCCTATTTCGTGTTTCATTTGTTCCGTGGGCAGAGCCGTTATCACGGTATCTATAGTACGCACAAAACTCGTATCATGGAGCGACATTAAGCCTTTACTCATTAAGTCAAAACTCAAGGGCGTTGTTGAACTGTTTTTTGACCTTGTGGTGTGTGTGGTTGTGTAAATAGAAGCAGTTATAACATCCTATGGAAACCTGTGGATCATATCTTACTTTAAAAGCACACATTTAAATAGCTCAAGACTGAAATGTGCAGTGCAATAAATGATTGCGAGTGGAAAAAAAAAAAAAAAAAAAAAACAGTATAATTTTATTATGTAGATATAAAGGATTCTCTGGATGCCTGGCTTTAGTGCAGCGCTGGGGAAGCAACAGAAAAACGTGCCTCATGACATTTCTAGTGTCTGTGTGGTTTGCAAGACTCATTTTCACTCAAGAATACTACAACAGGTTCTGCTAACCTATAAATGACTAACTTTCATTCAAACAGCACAGAGCAGAAGGAAGACACAGACAATTAAAACACAGTGAAGTTTACCTTGTGGAGTTCAATGGTATCGATCCACTGGTGCCGGAGTTCGGGATCTTCAGCCCGTAGGTACCAAATGTTATCATTTACACTGATGTCGAAGCGGCACACGTCAAACTCATGAGGCTGTGCGCAGAGACAAAAAAGGTTAAATCGACGTATGTTTCAACCACGGAACTGAAAACGCACACCTCCTACGTTACTGAGGAAAAATAAACGACATGTCAGGATTCAGACACACAAATGGTGAAGAAAATGATCACAGCACACTAATACTCCCATCATTGTCGTACAAATGCATACAAACAATACAGAACCCCCGACCCCCTTTACTGATTCTTCCTTACTCACAATTTTTCCAGTTTAAAATATTGTAATAAATGATGTAATCATCCAGAACTGATAGCTGATAGCGTGCTGGTCAAAACGGTCTAGAAGTTTACTGTGTCACACTGTATCATGTGATGCCAACAAAATACTTGTGCTTTCCATGGCAGACTGTACAATCAGTTATATTCACACTATATTCAAGGTAAACCGCAGCTCTGTCGAATGCTCGAATCTGATTGGTCCGAAGTCAGCATTATTTTCATAGAACAGCACAGGAAGCTCCGGCTGTAACACGAACGATAGGTCAACGTTAATGCGCTCGCTCTAATACGTTATTGTTTCTATAGTGACAGTTCGTACACAGGGACTCCGAATAATCCAAGAACGGTCATAAAAACGAAATGAATTCATTAATGCTAACAAATACAGATTTTAAAAATGCTTGTTTAAGAAAGTAATTCTGATCATGATTGATGTGGTGAGTATGTATAGCGCTTTGTGTGTGTGTGTGTGTGTGTGAGTGTGCGTGAGCAAGCGAGAGGGGGTGGGCTGGTGAAGAATGACTGTTTATTGCAGCTTTAACATCATTTAAAACAGGAACTTGCCCTCCCATTAAATCTAACAAATAAACCGCTAAAATCTGCAGAGAGTCATTTATTAATAATTTAAACATTATAATCATTGGCAATTTGTTGTGGTATACGTGGAATAACATACTCCTGGCCGTGCTGTTATAAGTAATTAATGCACTTCATTCACAATGAGATAGTGCTCCTCACAGCAGCGTTCACATTCTGGTGTTTTAGTCCAAAATTTCCATACTGCCAGAACCTATTAGTTGGGGGTTTTGTGGTCACGGAGGCACTATATTTGTCCGCCAGTTTAGCAATCCTGTCATGATTCGCTTTTTTTTTATTATTTTAACCATGACAGCATTACTGTGATGCAAATCATACAGTCTGAAGCAGCTTTTATAACATTTTTGGCCACGTCTCTGACTGATTTATTCTGACACTTGAGCTCTTCACTGTTGAAACAGCAGCGAGTTTTCCTCTCATCGTTTCATTTCAGCTTCAGTGTTTCATTTCCAAACTAAAGTGAGTCAAACCGCACCAAGTTCCAATTACTTCCAAACTAAAATGCATGCAAGGCCTTCTCCACAGTATCTACAAGAAACAGACACGCGCTTCGAGTGGTGTTTTGACTCGTTCGTCTCTCTCCCGCAGAGCACTGTGCTGCTTTCACTGCTTTTGTCTGCTAACCTGATAAAGATTCCAGTCTGGGATGGAATAACATCGGCACGCTGCATACTTGCCTGCTTACTGAGGGCCATTTCAGCTGGGACTGTCATCGGCATGCTGAAAAATTACCACATGGCTCTTGCATCATTTCTAACGCATACGTGCTTTGGAAAGACGGCATGTGTCCCAAATCGGCATCTGTTTCTAATTAAGAAACATGACTACAGGCCGATCAAAAACGTTATACAGCGGTTGTATTGAATACAACTAAATGCAAAGTAAATACAACAGCTGACAGGATAAAACATTAGAGAGCTATGTGATGTGTGAGGTTTATCCGGACTGAGCTAATAAAAAGTAAAAGTAAAGCAGGTGAAAATGCAACTTCTGGACTGGAAAAGCTCCACTAAAATCTGCTCTGCATGACTGTTTCCGCATACTTGAGGCTCTATAACAAAAGATCTGTGTAAGAACTCGGCCGTCCTGAGGATTTAGAGACAGGCAACAAGCTGTGCTTGTTCAAACACGACCATGGAGTACACTCCCGTCTTTCACGGCTTCTCTACACTCCCTGATTCTTTGTCATATTAATACAATGGTGGTTAGGAGTATATATCTAGCACGGATGGATCTCTAAACTGCCCCGATAGTATAAAACGGTCATAATATTTTATTAACGATGAATATGCTAATAAAATACAGCATATTTCGTTTCATTTTGGCATTTTATTTGTCATCGAACAGATTGAATTTAAAATTATGCACTAGAAATTCATGCTCTAAAATAGTGAAAGTATTGTAGCATTTTCAGTCAAACGTTTCAGTCACCATAACAAAATTCAAATCTTTAGAAAATTTCATATTTTCATAATTAAAGTCACGTATAATTTTCATGGCTGATACGTGGCAAACATGGCACACTCTGGCTCGTAATCGGGATCCGGATCGTTCGATGCGTTACTCTCAGTAGGCTATACATAATCATCAAAATCCTTATTTTGTTCGCGGACAGCTTCATCATCAGACCCACGAGATGAAAAACACGATGGCGTTGACGGGGATGTTAGAATTTTATGTATTAAAGGTGAAATTGCTGGACAGACTAAAGGACTAATGCGCTGCTGCATTGCTCTCTTTATGTAGAGATGAAGCGAGGGCTAAATCCAACTGGCTGTTGAATAGCACGATGGAAACCATTAGCCAAAGTTAAATATAACAACATTTCGATTACATTTCAGCTCTAAAAAAAACAAAGCTAAAAGAAACACCATTGTAGGTCACATGTTATAAAGATTAACATGCCAGTGGTTCAGGGTGCATTATTCCTTTAAAGATTTTTGGATATGGTGATGTTAAACCCAGGGAGGGAGCCTTACCTTGATGACAGCTTTGCTGAGGCAGAGTGACCCTCGGCAGCCATACTCTCGCTCGTGCTCGAACTTATAGTAGCTTATTGTGTTGTTCTTCAGTACAACCCAGCGGTCCTGCCACCCGTGGATATAGTTGGTCCACTGAAAGAAAAGCACCAGACACATTCTTTACAACACCATAGGAGAGACCTGTATGAGCATTTCCCAAGTATTTATTGCTATAATTATAAAATGATTCTTGTGCACAGTACCTAATGAAAAAAAAATTGCATTTGTATTTAAATGTAAATTGAGTTATGAATCACAAATGTAAAATGAGCTACGACCTTAACCACTGAGCTACCACCTTAACCACTGAGCTACCACTTTAACCACTGAGCTACCACCTTAACCACTGAGCTACCACCTTAACCACTGAGCTACCACTTTAACCACTGAGCTACCACCTTAACCACTGAGCTACCACTTTAACCACTGAGCTACCACTTTAACCACTGAGCTACCACCTTAACCACTGAGCTACCACTTTAACCACTGAGCTACCACTTTAACCACTGAGCTACCACCTTAACCACTGAGCTACCACCTTAACCACTGAGCTACCACTTTAACCACTGAGCTACCACTTTAACCACTGAGCTACCACTTTAACCACTGAGCTACCACCTTAACCACTGAGCTACCACTTTAACCACTGAGCTACCACCTTAACCACTAAGCTACCACCTTAACCACTGAGCTACCACCTTAACCACTGAGCTACCACTTTAACCACTGAGCTACCACCTTAACCACTGAGCTACCACCTTAACCACTGAGCTACCACTTTAACCACTGAGCTACCACCTTAACCACCGAGCTATGACTTTAACCACCGAGCTATGACTAACATCAGAGCTACCTCCTTAACCACTGAGCTACCACCTCAACCACAGAGCTACCACCTTAAGCACTCAGCTACCACCTTAAGCACTGAGCTATCACCTTAAGCACTGAGCTATCACCTTAAGCACTGAGCTATCACCTTAAGCACTGAGCTACCACCTCATACACTGAGCTACCACCTTAAGCACTGAGCTACCTTAAGCACTGAGCTACCACATAAACCAACGAGCTATCACCTTAACCACAGAGCTACCACCTTTACCACAGAGCTATCACCTTTACCACCTTAACCACAGACCTACCACCTTAACCACCGAGTTACGACTTCAACATCAGAGCTACGACCTTTACCACCGAGCTACGACCTTAACCACAGAGCTACCACCTTTACCACAGAGCTACCACCTTAAGCACCGAGCTACGACCTTAACCACCGAGCTACCACCTTAACCACCGAGCTATGACTTTAACCACCGAGCTACGACTTTAACATCAGAGCTACCATCTTAACCACTGAGCTACCACCTTAAGCACTGAGCTACCACCTTAAGCACTGAGCTATCACCTTAAGCACTGAGCTACCACCTCAGACACTGAGTTACCACCTTAAGCACTGAGCTACCACCTCAGACATTGAGCTACCACCTCAGACATTGAGCTACCAACTCAGACATTGAGCTACCTTAAGCACTGAGCTACCACATAAACCAACGAGCTATCACCTTAACCACAGAGCTATCACCTTAACCACAGAGCTACCACCTTAACCACCAAGCTATCACCTTAACCACCAAGCTATCACCTTAACCACAGAGCTATCACCTTAACCACAGAGCTACCACCTTAACCACAGAGCTATCACCTTAACCACAGAGCTATCACCTTAACCACTGAGCTACCACCTTAACCACACTGGAAAAAGACCAGGTGATTTTTCCCCTAATCTTCAGCTGTCCAGTTTAGGTGAACCTGTGCCCATGATTCCTGTTCTCGGCTGACAGGAGTGGAACCCGATGTGGTCTTCTGCTGTTGTAGCCCATCCACCTCAAAGTTCAATGTTTTGTGCATGCCGAGATGCTTTTCTGCTCACCACGGTTGTAAAGAATGACTATCTGAGATTCTATATCTTTCCTGGCATCATGAACCAGTATAGCCATTTTTTTCTCTAACCTCTCTTATCAAGGTGTTTCCACCCACACAACGGTCCCTATCTCACATCTTTCTGTGTAAACTCTAGAGACTGTTGTGTGTGAAAATCATGGGAGATAAGCAGATCCTTAAATACTCAAATCAGCCCATCTGGTAATCCAAGCCACAATCAAAGTCACACTCTTCCTTCATTCTGATGTTTAATGTGAACATTAACGGAAGCTCTTGACCTGTTGACCTTCCTGCATGGTTTTTTTTTTTTGCAATGTGCTGCCGCCACATCCGCCACATGATTGGGACGGTGAGTGTATGATGACTGACCTAAAGCAAATACTTGTTTATACAGCATAACTCATTTAAAGATAAGGAGTGCTGCTTTGTTTACTTTGTGCACAGCCATGTTTATTTGATGTCACTCTGTAAACAAGGCAGGAACTCGTAGTTGAGAAGACTACCCCGAGTATGAAAATGTATAACCTCCTCATCTTTCATTTAATATAAAAGTAAATAATTCTAATGAAATGTTTCTCTGCGACGTGCTCTTCTTACAGTTCGTGCTTGGGAATTGAATTACTTGCGCCACTTTGCTCACAGCTGAGTTGGGTTCGAGTTCTCATAGCCAGAACATCACCTGCCCCGGAGCAGGTCAGCCACTGAGCGTAGGTTACTATGGCCATAAACACGAGCCACTTTAATGGTACCGAAATCCCTGGGGGTTGGCACAAACTAAACTGACACTTACCTGGCTAGCCACCTAAACTGGCTTCATGGTACTGACCCCTGACCTGTCTGAGAAATGTTTTCTCCTATTGGACACCACTGTACCTGCCCCTACAATGTCCCCCACGTGACGTCACAGTGACAAAATTCTCACAGCAACAGGAACAATACAGCACTAACAAACAAGTTAGCACGACAAGCAATGAACACATCACAAATATATCAGTATAAACATATTTAATGTGTGCCTTGAATTGAGTGCTCCTTTAAATCTCAGGTGTATGAGGTGAACAGGTGTTTACGTCACATGGTGTCAGTAAGACCGCAGCACGTCGCAGTCAAATGTTAAAGCAAGTGTTTACAGCCTGTAGTAGGGTTGTTTTTTTATTATTGTAATAATGGTGAGTGTGATGTATAATTTACCTTGCTGAGGATTCCTGCCAGCTCCTCCGCTTGCTCCGATTCAGGATCCACATCTTCATCTGAACTCTGATCAGACATCAGACTTAACTGCGACAAGTTCACTTCAGGCGGCTAGCTATCTTACACAACCTCTTATTTCTCCGTTTTTAATATATATTATTTTTTAAAAGTCCTTCTTCTTATCTATCTCGGGAATGCAAGTATTTTTTTTTATTTATCTGGAGACGTGCCGAACTAAAAGTTGAGACGCGGACACACACGCACACACAAACACAAACACACTCTGAGTGGATGTAAATCCCTCGCGCGCTGTGAGTAAACAGGAGCTCTAGCTAGCAAGCTAACGACATAACAACAAACAGCAGATTATTTCGGATTAGTTCAAGGTCGTTTATTTAATTTCATAAACAACAACTTTTCTCTCCTTACAAATCCTGCCAGAAGGCTCGGTTTTTGGTTTCGACAGTCAAAAAGAGAGAGAGAGAGGAAAAAAAGAAAAGACAGCGACTAAAATGTCGGTTGTTCTAATGACACGTCACGAGGCGCTTCAGCAGATTAACGGCTTTTAGTGAGAATTCTAACCGATTCGTTATTATTTAAACTCGGGTTTAGTCGCGCGCTGTGTGTGTGTGTGTGTGTGTGTGTGTACGCATGCAGCTAACGCGGAACAAGCCTGGATCTCGGTATTGTCCCCCTGCAGGCCGTGCAAAGTACTACAGCGTGTCATATAACTACACCATAAGACTCATGTGCTGTTAGTCCACAATGTTTAAAGGTGCAGTTGGTCATTTTTTAATATTGTAGACTTGCTGTAAAAAAATTAAACACAATAGAAACCCTCATAGAATTTGTAATGGTTATAATGGGAATTGTATTGGTTTTAATGGTCCCTGTGGGTCTCTACTGGTAATTTGTTGCCTTCTATTGGTGGCATATTATGATACCATTAAGGACCAAAAATGGTCCTTAGCAGCTGATGGAAAGCAGCTGACCTTTGAAAGATTATATTTTCTGCAATGGTTTCTATTGTTTTGTTTTTTTTCTTCAGCAGGGCTGCTACTGCTGCAATCATAAAACTTCATCTCATGACTCTTATTCCCAATATGCTCATAGTGAAATGGCGTACGCAGAGCCCTGACCTCAACCCCACTGAACACCTTTGGGATGAATCACCCGACTGTGCGCCAGGCCTTCTCACCATGTCTGACCTCACTAATGCTCTTGTGGCTGAGTCAGAAAAATCCCCAAAATCTAATGAATGACAAGCCTTGCCAAATGAATGGAGGCTGTTATATCACAAAAGGGCGAACCGACTTTAGAATGGGATGTTCAACAAACACACATGGGTATGACGTTAGGCGAGTGCATACGTTTGGTCTTATAGTGCATCTCAGAAAAATTTCACAATGTTGCAATTCATTCATTTTCAGTAAGTGATTTATCCAGGTCAGTGTCACAGTCTAGCCCGGGAAGACTGGGCATTAGGCAGGAACACACTTTGGATTGGACACTAGTACATCTCAATGTCCCAGTGCACACATTCACACACTCAGTCACACCTAGGGAGAAATTTAATGTAGCTATACCAATCCACCTACTGGCATGTTGAGAGGGGAGGAAAGCAGAGGATCTGGAGGAAACCCATGTGGGACATGGGGGAAACATGTGAAGCGACACACACACTGTAATGCAAGCTCAGGATGGAACCATGGACCCTGGAACTGTGAGGTAGCAACGCTACCCTAGCACCATTTAGTAATAAAGCAAATAATCATGCCAATAAAAGTCTAAATCACACTGTATGTGTCTGTAATGAAATGAATGAGGTGAAGACTGAAATGCTAGCAGCCAGGACTGCTTTAGTGACTTAACTTGAGTTAGCATTACATTATATTACAGCCTATTATATGCTTATATTATGTTAATATTTACACCGCAATCTGTAGGAATATCTAAGAGATGATGTTTTACTCAAATCAGGCAGCAGGTGCTGTATGCTGGGATAAAGTCACATGAATTAACAAGTGTTCATTATTTTCCCCAACTCATTCCAGGACAAAAATACCATGATGCATATGTAGGGGTGGGTTTGATTGGGGAGATGAAGGCTTGTCTATAGGTGTGTTCGACTTAACACAGGTCTCAGCTTGATCACCACCTGGCTTGGTATAACACATGATGCTTGATCTGCATCACCAGTGCATCATGACGAGGTATGCCATAATACATTTTCAGAACCAGGCTCTGCAGATGCTCCACAAAGACTACACAAGCTTGTAATCCGGTTGATGAAGACAGATCACAGTCCTGATTCACTAGACTCTTTACTGGCAACCATAGTCTAAGACCTTTCATTTTGTGCCTATTCTACGTGCTATAATGTGCGGTAATGACATCATATACTCAGTCACTAGGTTACAATATTTTTCCCCATGTAATTGTAATCAGGTAACATCCTTATGTAAAATAAAATAGATTTACTAGGAATCCCTTCACAAAGACACACTGTATTGAAAACAGTATATAGCCTATTAAAATGTGAAGTGTTTGTGGTTAATAATAGAATGTGACTTACCCCACTGGTTATAATATAGATACACATACAGGGACAGTCGTACTTTAATTTGAATAAATTAATGACTAAAATAACAATGGCTTTTATACACAATACTTCATTTGCAATAAATTTATGTTATTTAAAATACACAAAAGCATTGCTTAAAAAAGTAGAGCAATTCTCTCTAAAAGGTACAGACAAAAAAATGTGGGCAATAAAATGTTAGGAATATTGCATATCGCATTGCATCTCAAGGGATTTATTTAATTTACAAAAGGTTTTGAAATATATATGTTAAGCACCAGACGGAGAATTAGTGAATTAAGTCAGATCCGTTTTTTAAACAAATAATGCAACAAAAAAAGACACCATTACAAATGAAAGAGTGCAAGTGTTTAATAGCAAGTGTTCAGTCTTATTTCGTGTATTTGATTCTGGGAGATTGATTTTGAACTGTGTTAGATAATTATAACCTGTCAAGCCAGTCCTCAATCGCTTTCTCATTATATTGTGCACTCTTTTGCCAGTCCACGTGCCAGCGCAGGTTGGCAATGACCTGTGTGTAATTGTTCCCAAGGCTCTGCTTCCACTGCAGAAACTGCTGCTTGTTGTATTGGCGGACGGCCTCGGTGACGTCGGGGTAATCCACCACTGAGCGCAGCAGCTTGTCCAGATACTGACACACAACAGGGTACCGGGATGCCACGTTCTTCAGCTCGGCGCCATCCATAGACAGATCTGATTAGGATAAGATAATAGAGCATCGATGCTGGTGAAATATTATTACCTACTGTCTTGATTTATTGTCCGCCAAGAATGCCTGTCTTGTTAACAACGGATGAGAGGGTATTTCAATAATGCTAATCCTAATGATTAGTGACTAGCTGGCATTCACTGTTCAGAGTCACATCAGCATGCCTGGATACGCTATTGTTCTGGAACTGTTAAAATGCTTGTAAATGATTCTTCTAGCTTTATGTACAGTCCAGTGCTTTATTAACACAGCCAGTGGCTCACCGAATAGTTGTGGTGGGACACTCGAGCCATCCGAATACGCGATGTACTTCCACTTATCCATCCTCAGCATGTAAGTGGAGGCGTTAGCATTGCAGCCATGGTATTCACTGAGTATCCAGCCAGGATGAGGTACAGTGGACTGCTTATTACCCTGTGAGGTCAGAGGGACCAGAGAGTGACCACTCAATCCTTGTGGTATTGGGATACCTGCAAAGTCTGATACACATAATACAAAGAATTATAACATGCCACGATGTACTATGAGGCAGTGTAACTGCACTGTATGTTTGGACATTTCAAGTCCTTCATGGGTTGAGTCAGTTATGCTAGAGCAGGAGTATCTAAATCTAGTTTGGCTGCAGGTTTTCATTCCAGCCAAGCAGGAGCCACATCTGATTCCAGTTGTTTAAAGAGGCCAGAATGAAATGGGTTTCTTTAGTGTCTGAAAGCTGTTTATTTTATGCAACACATCGACTGTTGGAATATGAATATACACTATAAGGCCAAAAGTTCGTGGACAGCTGACCATAACACTCAAACTGTATGTGCTTGTGAAACATCCTGTTCTGGATTGAGCTCTTATAATAAACTCTATTGTTCTAGTAAGGCTTTCCACTAGATTTTGGCGCATGGCTGTGGGGATTGGTGCTCATTCAGATACAAGAGCATTAGTGAGATCAGGTACTGATGTCGGGTGAGGAGGCCTGGGGTGCAGTCGGTGTTCCCGAAGGTGTTCGGTAAGGTTGAATTTTGTCCACCAAACCTTTGCAAATCATGTCTTCATGGACCTTTGTCCCCTTTGTGCACAGGGGTATTGCATCATGTTGGAACAGGTTTGGGCCTCTTAGTTCCAGTGAAGGGAAATTGTAATTCTACAGCAAACAAAGACACCCTATAGTATAGGATGTCTTTGTATGCATATACTATTGTATATGACCTATATAATCGTGTGATTCCAGGTTTGTGGCAACATATGGGTGTGGTGGCTAGGCATTTCATACAATTTTCTAGTCAGCCAATCATGTTGCAGCAGCACAATGCATAAAATCATGCAGATACAGGTCACAATTAATGTTCACATCAAACATCAGAATGGGGGAAAATCTGATCTCAGTGATTTTAACTCTGGCATGGTTGTTGATGCCAGACAACAGGTTTGGGGCAGGTTGGAGTATTCAGAAATGGAAATTTCTTGTTGATAATAGAGGTCAGAAGAGAACGGCCAGAACTGTTCGAGCTCGCGGGAAAGTTCAACATCAGGCAAGAACAGGAATCTGAGGCTACAGTAGGAAAAGACTCACTGAAACTGTTTTTCAACTCTCCTTTTGTTTTTGAACGTTAATCAACAGTGCTAGGTTTAAATCACATAAGCACTTCGTGTGTTCATAAGGGGAAATTCAGTGATCAGAACGGATTAAATATGCAGTGTGGAATGCAGGACTCTTTTACACTCAAAAAGCCCAGCTGCACCACAGATAAAAAATAAACCTTGGAATTTTACATCTGGATCATGTTGATTTGGTAAGGTTCACCGACATGTGGAAGTTTATGTTTAAATTGTTAAAAACGGTTAGTGTTCAATTTAAAACGTTACCACCCTAAAAAAAAATATCCAGCTGGTCAAGAACCTAGCATATGATGTAAAAATATAGTGTATAGGCCATGATCGAACACATTTCACTGGCCTTGGTTTTTAAAGCAGCATTAAACAGTTTAAAGTTGCAATGAAAACATCGACAAGCCTTCCCCGTAACAGATCCCACCCTCTCTGTCAAATCCACGTATACCTTGTGAGCTCCCTCTTAAACAAAAGAGGCAGAGCTGCACAGATCTTTTTAGGCTGGAGCCGAAGCCAATTTCTTGGCGAAGCTAATTTCTGCACATCTCTACTGCAATCTCACGTTTTTCTGTAGTGTTTTGGAACTTATACAATGACTACAAGTCTAGACTTTTAAGCATTACGAACTGGCCCTTTAAAAGACTGGGGAGATATGCTCCTGCTGTTTTGGAATAAAAACTCGTAGCCATGCTGGGCCTTTGTGGAAAAGATTATACATGGACGCCATGTCTAATATCAAGGAAAACACTGATTGTACATACATTGCAATGAATCTTTAAAAGCAGGATTTACAGTACATCTGCTATTATAAATATTATATAAATATAAAAACTATATAAATATTGGTAGCTCTGCAGTTAAGACGTTGGACTTCTGATTGGAAAGTCGTGAGTTCAAATCCCAGCACTGCCAAGCTGCCACTGTTGGGCCCTTGAGCAAGGCTCTTAACCCTCAACTGCTCAGTTGTATAAATGAAATAATTGTAATGTAATAAATCATACAAAACAAATCAGAAAGCAACTGACCAGTTGCAGTTACAAATCTAAAACCTTCTTATGAAGACAATAATTTGATCGAAGGTACGTTTGTCTTTTAAATGAAACGCTGTGACTACAGATTTATCGGACACATTAGTAAATAATTGAATTCACCAAGTACGGAAGGATACAGGTCTACAAGAGAGACCGGTAAACTGATCTCAGTCCCAGACTTAATCCCTGGCCCCATCATAAGTAAGGGAACGTGAGAGCTGCCTTCAAACATGGACATCTTATAGAACTGCCTGTGCTCCATGGCCAGATCCCCATGATCCGAGGTGAAAACCAGGACTGTGCTGTTTATTAAACCTGTGTCTCTGAGAGCAGCAATCACTTCACCTGCGCCAGAGGGACGTTATCAGATTTCAGTATAAGATCGTACGCGATGCATCAAGCACAACAGATTAGAACTGGCGCATGAAATGTTCGACATAATCTGCTTACCGAGCATGCTGTCTGTTTCGGCACACATGGCATAATAGCTGACTCGGATGTCTCTGATCTCCTGCTCAGAAAAGTTGCCGCTGCAGTTTTTGGTGACGGTGGAATAATAATCCACAGGGTGCATTTGAGAATACGGCAACCACTTCGGGAGGGAAACTTGCTCCGTGGAAACCTTTGTGAAATTGACATGAAGTTAATAGCATTGAAATTTTATAAGCAGGGTGCTATATTATGCTCGACGAGCGAAACTTTTAAAGACAAAATGTGAACAAATTTAGAATATACAACCTAAGTAAATAATAAAAGATATCTAACTAACTATGTCGTTCTTTAATAAAGTTTAAAAAATGAACCATTGGCAAATTGCTGTGGTATAAGAGGAATAAACACCTGATGTGCTTTTATAGGGCAACGATCAAACCTGTGGTAGTAACAGTACCTCCGCTTTATACTGAGCCATGCTGCACTACCTTGTGGATGATTATTTTCCTATAACAGCACACCCTGTCATGTTTCCTTCCTTACATTATTACTACAGCCCTAGTTTGACCACCGTATAACACAAATATTATTCTAAAGCTACTGTTTCAGTTCAATGGCAGTATAAAGTATAGCACAGTACAGTACAGAAGAACTCATTCCTAAATAATACTCTTGCATTTTTTCTACTTTGTCTCTATCTACAGCATCTGTTGTGCATGTGTGATTTCCACAGATATTTTCTGGGGGTGAAGCAGAAAACCCATTTATGCAAAACTCGATTAGAATGGAAGCATGAGCATTTGCTGTGGCAGTCAATAAACCTTAAGCCAAAACACGTTTTAGATTTCAGTCTAAGGTATTTGTAAATTAAGCTAGAAAGTGCCCCGGATATCACAAAGCCTTCAGGGAACGCACGTGCCTTTTATTGTGTTGAGCCGACGTTCGATAAACCTATATAAAAACTGCTCTGTTAAGATTTTCTCTCATATCTGCATTTTTAAATGTTTGTTGACATCATTCAACAACTGCCGTTAAGCATCCAAGTGGATTTCAAGTATACGTTTTTTTTCTGTGATGAAAAACAACCTGCCTTTCTGAGCCAGTAGGGCGAGGTGCGGAAGGTGGAGCCTCCAGCAGTGGGACCCAGCTCCTCTGTGGGGTATGGATGAGGTAGATTCAGCCCCAGATACAGAGCAAAAGGCTGTGACAGAGCTGGGGCTTTTTGTCTGATCCACTTCACAGCACTGTCCGTGGTGTTCCAGTCTTTGGTCATGACTCTAACTGTGGATCTGTTACCTACTACTTCTGCCACTGGACGACCCTCCTGCCTCAGAAGAAATGCCACTTCTCTGGTCCACGCCTCCACACGATTGCTGGCCAGTGGTGTTTTTATGCAGAATGAAACACACACACAAAAGATTGGTAATATGTGTTTATTTCCTGCTGCCACAACAATACAAAGTGCTCTTCACATTAGAGGTGTGCACAAGTTTTATTAATCCTTCCAAAGCAATAGTTTCTCCCCGATTTTGTGACCTGCCAATTCGCACCCACCAGCCAGGTCTCCCCTGTCATAGCTACCAAATAGGGACGGTGAAGGCTAACACATGCTTCCTCCGAGATCTATCCAATTGCATCTTTTTATAATGCTTTCATCATTCTGTGTCACAGGACAGCATAAAATACACTTGATGGAAAGAGCTCTACTCTCTTCTGCGTACTGTACATACGTACGCTTAAGATTTGGCTAGTGTCGCTGTGATTAACAGGGAAGAGTAGGCAATCCCTTCCACCCAGAGAGCATAGCCAATTTCGGTCTCTAGACTCCCAACCACACATGGCTGTGGCATAGTTTGAATATGCGATCTCCAGATGTTAGGGGCGTACACTTTTCTGTCACACCACTCAGGTGCCATTTTTGTTGGGTCCCATGGAATCCCAGTCCAGATGCACACCTACTGTATAATAATTAACATTACATGTATTACAATGTAAATATAAGAGTTTGCAGGGGAAAAAAAAATATCAGAGATTTTTGCTTTCTGCATTTGCACTTCCTATTCCAACTAGAAATAATAATAATATTTATTCCAGTCACCTGACCGAGTGGCCCCCTGACGTGTAGTCTAGCTTCCCCATCCGGTGGGTGTGATACCCAGCTTTCTGCAGATCATCCATCCATGTCGTGGCGTTCTGAGGAAGGCATTTGTAATTGTTCCAGGCCTGAGTTAAGTGGATGAATTTCCCACTCCACATAGCTGTCAGGGGACACATACAGTATAATGAGCTGTAGGAACTGCACTGTTACTTTGGGACAAACCTCTAGTCAGTGCACAAGTCTGAAGTAAAATGTAAAATGAGTTTTTAACTTGTACCTGCCCTTGAAGGACAACAAATGGGAGAATTTGTGTAGGAGTTGAGGAAGATCGCACCCATCTGCCGCATGTAGTTCATATATGGGAGCTGGACAACTTGATTCCCAGGGTGAAAAGTCAATCTTCCATCCTGGAGATGAGACAAAGTCAGTGTTGAACAGAATTTTTTTTTATACTTGCAGACATGTGAGAGAAGAGAAGCCTTCTATCAATTTTATACACTTGGAGTACATCACATAGGCTAGTACCATAGAGTTAGAGTAGTAGATTTATGCTATTTATGTTATGCTGGAACAGGTTCGGGCCTCTTAGTTCCAGTGCAGGAAAATTATACTGCTGCAGCATATGAAGACGTCCTTGACAATTGTGTGCTTCCGACTTTGTGGCATGAACCACACATGGGTGTGATGGTCAGGTGTCCACAAACTTTTGCCCATATAGTGTATGACAGTATGCAAAGAACACCTGGCAGTGTATGCATTATGGAAAAATTGGGTATGCTAATTTTTTGCCTTTACATTATGTGACTATATTTTGACAGCTTCGAACTAGCAACCCAAGCACTTGCTTGTCCACCATTATTAATGTGTCACCGAAACCACATGACGCGAAATTAAATTTAAATATGTTTCTGTTCAGTAAATTTAAAACAATAGGCTGATCGGGTCTTTGACATTGTTATGAGTTTTTTTATTTATATTCAGTAAATAATACCAAAAACATTGCTGTACAGTTTTATGAAGCACCATTTACATTATATTGTATGTATTATATACACAAATTACATCATTATTCAGATATTACACACCTCTGACACTATTAACTTTGTCATATGTAGTAATGTGACATAATTGTCTTGTTACGTTGCAACTATAGCGACGTCAGTGAGACAGACATTACAAATTACTGATGAAGAAATAAAGTAGTTTTGGTTAATTCATGCCTGTGTGGCGGCTTGTTCTCGGCCTTCACAGATTTTCATTGTTGAGAGAATGGTAATATCAAACCCGACCCAGGGCATCTTTCGTTTAATGGAACACATACAGTTTCCATTTGTATCTCTGAGTGCTAAGAGATAAGATACCATTTCCAGTAAGCACTTTTTTCTGTCCTCAAGGTTGTCCTTGTTCATGGGAGATTTCATGCCATGTACTACTGGATTTTAAGATTTCAGGCAGTCGAACAGCTGAACAAGTCTTCTGATGAAATCTGTTGTCTTCTCGCTGCCAGCAAAGTCTGGGTGGTGTAGGTTCTCACTGAGTGAGAACGGATTCACAATCTCTGCCTGTACATCCCCTGATATGTGATCTACCAAAAATATGCAGTATGGCAGTATATCCATCTGCCATTAAGCCTCATGACCATAAAAACCAGCAGCTCAGTTACAAGGGCGTCACCGGTGGAAACCTGCAAACGTCCACAATCTACAAACCCAGCACAGCGTGATGTCTTCCCTTCATACACAAGCTCCTTCCTTAGAGCCATTGAGTCACACATTAATACACAATCCTCCATTGACTGGACTCTCGAGACGGGACGTTTTCAAGTGCTCGATGACTTCTCAGAGAAATCCGGGCTCGCAGTTGCATCCTTGCTCAGGTGTGGCAAACAACGATACTTTCTTAAAAAGTCATAAGCTTGCGGTGAGTAAAAATGCATAGTAACCGCAAACTGTTTACCATCCTACGAGTACCTCGTGCCATCTGTTCTTTTTGAGGCTTTCGGTTCGTTTTCGATGAAAAACAACGTCTTTTCTGAAAAGTTCGATTTAACAACTTTGAATTGTTCATTATTTAGAGGTTTCTGGTCATGGAGCTCGTTCATCAGATAACATGGGGCAGGGGGGAGGTGTCCCTTCTTTTCACTTTCGCCATTTTAAAGTTCTCTGTGTAATTAGTTTAGCTGCTTTCTAGTCGTTTCCAGCTTGTAAGCCAAAGAATCTGTATCTATAACATTACAATCGGCATTATTTTGCTGATGCTTTTTGGTAGGTGGATGATCAGCATCCTGCACCATTCTTCATTTTGGTATTTTTCTTGGATTGGTGATCTGCTTTTGAATAGGGCATCCTGGGAAGACTGTAGGTACTGCTAAAGGCTTCACCTGATGTTTCACAACATCAGGGTCATCACAGGGATGTATACCTGCAAAAATTCAAATAATGACTAATACTAATTTTAATTACATATTATTATAATATGAATTGTGTAGGTCTGTCTATATAGGCATCATGATGGATCATCTTGTAGAAACGTGTATCTCATAAGCATACCTCTCATATAATCTTTTGCCAGACAATGTTCACTGCAAAGGCAATGATGTGTAGTTATATAATTATCATGGCCAAGATTTTCAAGCCATGTCTACAAAAGATCTGGAAATCTATAACCGATAATGGTATGGATTAATATAGCTAGCAAAATAGTTTTTGGCAAATGAGTAAGAGAATAAATCCTGAGGTCTAGTGATTATACACTGGCAGTGGCGATGATCGTGAAGTTCAGGTTATTACTGATGCCATACTCATTATATAAATATTTCACCCTTGCAACAGACCAGTGTTTTTAACGTTAAGGTATACACTGATAATCAAATACACATGTAAGCCAAGACTTAATTGTTATGGCTTGGTTACGGTTCCAAGTTTTTAAGCATTGTTCGAGTTCACAACACCGTATCGACTGACAACAGTCAGCAACATAACGCAGGAGTTCCCAGACATTTTGGGCAAATGAACATTGTGAATTTTCTGAACTCCCAAGCTTTATGTACTATCTATTTATCTACTTTACCACACTATATCTACTTTTTATTATTTTTTTTATTCCAGATTTATACAAGAGGATAGTGGTGGCTCAAAGGTTAAACATTTACACTGTTTAAGGCTCAACGATTAAGGCTCTGGGTTACTGTACACTATTCATGTGTTTTTTGTGACTCCCAGTAACTTTTAAAAACATTAGCACACAAAATCCGTCTTTGTCCATCCATCCATTTTCTATACCGCTTATCCTACTGGGTCAAGGGGAACCTGGAGCCTATCCCAGGGAGCATCGGGCACAAGGCGAGGGAATCCCTGGATGGGGTGCCAGTCCATCACAGGGCACAATCACATACACATGATTCATACACTACGGACACTTTTTTTGGAAAAGCCAATCAGCCTACAATGCATGTCTATGGACTGGGGGAGGAAACCCCCAAAGCACGGCGAGAACATGCAAACTCCACACACACAGGGCCGTGGTGGGAATCAAACCCTCAACCCCGGTGGAGGTATGAAGTGAACACGCTAACCACTAAGCCACCATGCTGTGAAATAAATGAATTAAAACCAGAGTTGATGGTGAGTTTCTCTGGAGCCCTAGTGTGGTGAACCCATGGAAAAGTGACACTACTTCAGCTGAAAAGCCTGCATATATGTTGTTATTTACTTAAGTGTGAAAAGAAATGTTGTTCCCCTTTTTGCGAAGGCTGGTTCAGCCAAACTCTGCACAACTTTCTGGCATCCTGACAAAAAAAAAAATGCAAAACAGCAGAAATGCAGACCAAAGAGTTCCCTAATGCAGAAGACTCCCTTTGTGGTAAAGGCTGAGAGCACAAGAGACCCGGTGACCGGAAGCAGCGCTCTCTCTCTCTCTCTCTCTGGTTTACGAGTTAGGAGTTATGCAGCATATCGTTTAACTCTATGGCTAGTATTATTTACTTATTTATTTAAAGTACACTAGTATAAGTTTGCAGTTTAGTATTTCAGAATTACATGAGCAGCACTAGGCAAATGTAGCTAATTTTACTTCCGGGTGACTTTTATTTTTGTTAAAATAAAAGTCTCCTAATAATATTAATAATAATAATAATAATAATAATAATAATAATATGACCATAAGGCCCATAAATACCATTGAAAAGGACAAATAAATAGGTAGAGCTTAAGGAAAATAAAACCGTGGAGGAAAAAAGAAAAGTGGTAGTAGAGAGAGCAGAAGAGTGCTTTTTTTTAATTTATTTATTGAACACAGGATTGACTTCTTGATGTGATGAGTATAAACACAAACACACGGAACTCTATGGGACGCTATCGCCACATATTTCAGATTCTGGTTCTGTTTTGTACAGAAAAAATACCTCAGTGACGTTAAAGAAATGTACTTACAAATGCATCGGACATGACCATCACTATATTTGGTCTCTGTTCTGATGTCCTGTTCAGGTACAAGCACAGAACTTGAAGCGAAAATACTTGTAGCACAAAGAAAAGAAATGTTTTCATCGTGCTGTAGTGAAGATAATCACTGTTCTGACCTGCAGTACAGAAGCATGAACAGCTCCTAAGTGCAATACACGGGTTTGTTTATTCACTAATGGCACTACACTCTGTTCTGAAACAGGGATATCTGCACGCGCAGAGGTTAAGCTTTTTATTTTGATCTATTTACTTCACGAACACGGTATGAGTGTTAGTAAGCTCGGCTCTCTTCTGTTACTGATATCCATCACTCCTGATCAAAAACACAACACCGCATCAGAGCTCGAGTCCTTCCGCCAGAAACACGTGACCAATGACCACGTGACCGCTTCTGCACCGCAAAAGAAGCGCGCGCGGGGAGAGAGCATCCTAGAACAGATTTATTTCAGAAAATGTATTATAAATCTTTATAATACTACTTTGTTTATTTTTAGGGCAATAGAGCCTTCTATTCCTGAACATCGACGGGACACAAGATAACATTATTTATAGGCCTACTCGTTTTTAAGTTACTGAGGTTTGGATTAAACTAATTCAAACCACAACACCACCACCACCCACTTTGAGAATCTCTGCTATCCATGCTGGGGGGGAAAAAGCCTCACAATAGAAACCAGCACAACATTTCTAATGGTTTCCATTACAAATACCATTACACACCATCAGCTGTTAACCATTAAAACCCATTACCAAATGGTATTCATTACATAGTAGGACATATTAAGAACACCGGTCCTTAATGGTATCCACTAAACATAACATGCACCCAATAGAAGGCAAGAAATTACTAGTAGAGACTCACAGGGACCATTACAGTTTCCATTAAAACCCAACACAATTCCCATTATAATCATTACAAGTTTTATGAAGTTTTTTTTTGTTCTCTTCAACACCCCCCCTCCAACTAAATAATGTAGTATTTGAATGCATAGATTTGTTAATAGGAACCCCAAACCCCTGCTGCAGCCCCAAACTACCATGCCGATGATTACTTCGAGTAAATGAACAAAATCAGCCACACACGAAATAATCACGTAATAATTATTATTAACTGAACATCTTTTCATAAAAATCCATGTTCATTCATTCTCTTCATTTTAGCTCAAGAAAGAACTTGTATGAAATATACATAAAATGTTATATCCTTAAAAAACTAAACAAAAATAACAACAAAAACATTCCATAGCACACAGATGATCTTCTGAAGGATCTTCCCAATTCAGACAACCCATCTCTCAGTCCTTAGTTCGACCTTGTGGACCAGGCCCTCCCCGATGATACGGAAATCCTGCACAATGGCCTCTATGTTAGGGACAGTAATGGCCACATCTTCAGTCACGTCCACTCGTCTGGCTTTCATCAGAGAAGTCTAAAGGAGGGCAGAAAGTGGGCTACACTGTAACAGACAGAATTACTACACAGGTCTTTCGGAATGAAATGCATTTCGTACTAACCTTGAACGGCTGAGGCTGGAAAGCTTTGGGTTTCCACAGCACTGCAATCACAGTTCCTCCATAAGGGTCGTTGAAAAATAGCGCCAGATCCCCATATGCATCCTGAGAGAACATTGCGAAACGATGTGATCAGTGACAGAGAACAGATCCTTGGTTCAGAAGCAGTACCAATAGACTTGAGGTTGGACACGAACGTATATTTTTGTGCCTGAGTAAAAGGAAATAACTCACAGGAAGTATTAGTAATGGAAAGAATGAAAAAATGAATTAATTCATTAATCTATCCATCAATCTGTTAACATCTTTTGGAGCAATAAAGGCTCGACAAGTGCCAACAATGCGGTACACACTGCTAAAACCACATCCGACAGTTGTTTTGGTTTATCAGAACCTTAACACTGATTCATGGTTGTTGACCAAAGCTGCCATGTAACAGGAAGGACTATAAGGAACCAACCCTGAGCTCAGACAGATACAGTTTCACAGGATCAAAATCCACGACAGGGAAAGCCCCTCCTGAGCTCACTGCGTCCCCATCCAGGGTGCCTGGGTGACAGGTGGTATTAGGAGGGTCCACAGCTCTGGACAGCAGTGGGACCTGTTTAGGTCTGAGGTCGATCAGAACATCATAGGCCTCCAGCGGGGGTCGAAACACCACCTGAAACAGAGAAACACTATACTAACCCCTGATCAATCAGATAAACTCTGATTTTAAGATTAGTAGCAATAACACTAACCCGGATGTCTTGTTTTTGGTTGGGGTTGATGAGCTGGGCCTCCAGTACCCGCAGGCTTTCTGCTGCAACCAACACGACACGCTGGAGCATCTACAGAGAAAAGATGAATTTTAGGCATAATAAAAAAAAAAAAAATTTAAGTGTCAATTTTCTGTGTTTTTTCTCTTGAAAAATGGCCGAAAGCACAGTTATTGATTAATTTCAGACAAAACATCTCGGTGCCCAAAATGTGCCTGAATTTTGGTGTCTTACATTCTCCTCTGAAAGTATTGGAACGGCAAGGCCAATTCATTTGATTGTGCTGTGCACCAGAGGTGTTTGAGATCAAAAGATGGATATGAGGAGAGAGTTTTTCAGGTGAGCGAAAGTATAGGAACAAATAAGTCGAAGTAAACACCACTTAATATTTGGTTTTACATCCCCTGCTTGCAATAACTGCGTTGATCCTGCGACACACTGACATCACCAAATTGTTGGTTTCTTTCAGGTGTTTGTCTTGAAGGATTTCTCACTTCAGTCTCCTCATCAGGCGGTGAAATGCTCCTCAACTGGGTTCAGTCTTTAACCTTACCCCACACCCAACAATTTGGTGATGTCAATGAGTCACAGGCTTGATGCAGTTACTGTAAGTAAGGGATATGCAACCAAATATTAGGTGTTATTTACTTCAAGACTAATCTGTTCCTATACTTTTGCTCACCTGAAAATTGGGTGGTCTGATACTAGAAGGTTCTAGGTACCTAGGTGTAAATACCAGGAAATAAAAGCTGAAATCTTGAACTCTCGTCTCATAGCCACCTTTTGATCTCAAACCTAAATGCCTTTGGTGTATTGCACCAAAAAAAACGAATTGGCCTTGGCGTTCCAATAGTTTCGGAGGGGACTGTATGTTATCTTTACAATTATTTGATTATTATAGATCTAGCCACAACATTACACATGCATTTTTAATGTCTTCTTCACAAACCTGAACAGAAGGTCCCTCTTTGGTCCAAATGGAGACATTCTTATCATTGGGAGTGGCGATAAACATCACGGGCAAAGATTCCCTCGATGCCAGGAAGTGATTTTTGATTTCGGTGTAGTCCGAAGCTACAGCAGAGAGGAAGGGGAAAAGAAAAAGAAAAAAAAAAGAGAAAAAAAAAGAATGAAAACTAAAGCCAGACAGCAAAAGAGTAAATCTAGGTTTTTACGGTGCTGACCTATGAGTTTGTCGTTGAGGTTGACCACCAGAGGGTTGTTCTTCCAGTCGAAAGTGGAGAGCAGATGAAGGAAGCGAAGGAGACCAACCTGAGGAGAACTGAAGAAAAAGACGATCAAGATCATCTTCAGCGAAAAGCAGAATACGGAGAAACAGGGAGAGTATGTGGAATGATTACCTCGGAGGGGTGAAGGGAGCCGGCTGTAGGAAGAGCGAGGCTACCAGCAGATCAGCTGCCTCCTCTATTATATCTCCACTGAAGAACTGTGCAGCCAGCCAGCGTTTGGCCAGACGGCAAACTGCGCTGAAACATGGCTGCTGCTGCTGCAGACTGACAACACGAACCACATACAAGGGACTTGATAATACTTCAGTGATTCATTTCATATACGACTTCTCAACGACTTACAATACTGTGTAAAAGTCTTAAGCACCCTATTTTTTGGTTTAATATTTTTGTATTTACGACGTCTACATGATCGGGTCAAAAAACGTTTTAGATTCCCAAACATTAGATTTCCAGCACAAAATTAAATGTTAAAAGAAAAATATTTGTATGTCAGTAAAGAAAGCAGCATATTATGCAAGAGACACTTTTAAGACCACCCCCCCCAAAAAAAAATACACCACAATGAAGGCTGTTGGGTTTTGCTGCAAAAATAAGAAGCGACAGTCAAAGTCCGCAGAAGAACCGTGTCTGGTTCTGCAAGATGCTCAATAAAACTTGCAGCTCATTTCCTTATAAAACTGCACTAATTCTACCCGAGCCTACTATTTTTATTTCTTTGTCACACCAAATATTGACTTTCATTTCATTTATTACTGTTTACTCCTCTTTACGGTATTTAGTTATTTCTTTTTAAATGTAAACATTTCATTTCATTATTTTGAAGGCATCGTTGCTCTACAGCATTTCTTTGCATGCGCCTAAAACATTTGCACAGTACTGTATCTGGACTACACAATGCATAGTGTTATAAGCATAATAAGTGCTAAGGCAGCGGGTAGCACATATAAGTGTGAGGTCTTCGTGGTTGCAAGAACTACAATGGTGTGAGTGCATGTGTATGGTGTACCCATGCAGGGTGCTGGTGAGGAAGGGTTTGTGCTGGGTCTCGAGCTCCAGTGCCTGTGCTTCTGCGTTATCTCGCTGAATCAGCATGCCCTCGGCGGTCACGCTTTCCCTCAGCACCTGCGGCTCTCGGTGGTACGCTACTTGGATGCGGAACACCAGTCCGTCCTGTACAGAAGTCCAAAAAAAAACAAAACATTTAGGCTCAATTATGTTAAACACTACCATAATTCAAACAATCTGACAAAACCTTTGTTAGTCACCTTCAATTTGTCTAGTCATAGAAATATAGAAAGGAAATCTTAAAAGGTGTAGTTTGTGTTTTAAGGGGGATTCTAGACCTGTTATAATCGTATAATTTCATGAAACACGCCATTTAATTATGATTAGGCTTTAGTACTCCCTAGACCCATTATAATTGGCACTTCATGATGCTTCCATACACTGAATCCCACTAATTTCAGTTTTATGTTTACATTCTTCTTAAAAAAAAAAAAAATTAGCTCCACCTCAATCATAACAGAACTACATGCCTCCACCCGTTTTCTTCACCCGTATCCATAGATTCAATAGTAATGGTTTTCATTACAGCTGCCTTTCCATTACCTTACACACAACCGAAATCGAGGAAATAAAACCTTTTAATTAATGCAAAATTTTCTAGTAGATATACAATGTAATAATAAAAATAATATAGAAATACAACGTAATAATGCTAATAGAAATACAATGCAACACACACGTTACCTTCCACACGTCCAGGTGTGTAGGTAAGGGCCGGCACGCGTAGCCGTGCTCCTGTTTGAGCAGCTCTCCGAGCCGGATGTGGAAGGCTGCTTTAATATGGCGGATTGCTAAGCGGTCACTAGGCCACTTTCCACTCCCTTCCATGTGACAGATCACTAATGAAAAAACGACAAATACGAAGAAAACCTGTAGCGCTATAGGTACACAGTATGTTGTCTTTAGGCGTGTTTCCACGCAGATGAATGAACTTTGAGTAACTAAAGGGTTCCGATTTGCTTTGTTGCTCGAATATGCTGCTTTATTAAATCACTGGTTAGATTAACACAGACAGATACCGCAGGGGAAGAGTGTTAATCACTCTGTACTGCTTTCTGTACAATTATTACAACTAGGTGAAACCAGACCAGTAACCCAGCGGTTACAGAAACCCAGCGGTTACAGGTCTGTAGTACCTTTTCTGCAGCAGGAACTAAGAATTGCCACTAAATATGGCTCAAGAACTAAAACTGACTCTGGATTCTTTGCTGGAAACATGCTTAACGTTCCTGAAAATGTTCTTGTGCTGGTTTGGTCTGATACTTATGAACAACAACAACCAGGCTAAAATATTGCCATTATGATTTCTTAACTCTTGACGTGGACATAGAAAATATCTACCTTACCTTTTATAGGAGTGATATAATAAGGGCAAGGCTTGTCCTTCTGTGGAACCAAAGCACGGCAAGTCTTCTCCCTATCAAAATACGAGTAGGCCAGCTTTACTGGGACAGGAGGAAACACCTATACAGGGAGAAGGCACATTAAAACACAGTAAAGGAAGTGACTGTACATTTCAAGCAGTAGTGCAAGTAGTAACGCAGAGGTGTGGATGTGTGGTAACCTGTGTGTATCTGAGAGCTGGGTGAGCACCCTGCACTGATGTGATGGACAGAGGCAGACCCTCCAGCTTCCACAGCTTCCTGCTTAGATCATCGAAGCACTGAACCACTTTCAGACTCTCCTCTTCTCCCGTTCTGCCCTCCTGAGCAACAGCAGTAATAACATTAATAGTGTATTGCTCCCGAAAACTCACAATACATGGAAGACTTCAAAGAACAATACACTATTGTCAACATCATCATTACTAATATTAGTAATAGTATTATACCACAACCAATACATGTAAAAAATAAATTCAACTTATTTACAATCGCATTTTCTCCAACTAATTAATATTTATTCTACTAGCAGTTATTAACGTTTGTGCTAGATTGCTACTTTTATCGTCCTTCAGTCTTATTCTGTTCTCTCGCAGGCATCCATCCAAAACTGACTCAACCTGTCTACCCAACCATGGATTTATCCATCCATATATACAACCACATGTCTACCAATGAGCCATCCATGTATACACTTTATGGCCAAAAGTATGTGGACACAAATCCATCCATACACCCAAGAATCCATTTTTCCATCAAATAACGAATCCATCCACTAATCCATCAATGAATCTATCCATAGAGCCACTGATTCATCTGTCCATCCATCAATGAAACATTCCATCCATCCATCAACAAATATATCCATCCATAGACCCACTGATTCATCTGTCCATCCATCAATGAAACATTCCATCCATCAAACAACTAAACCCATCCATCCATACATCAACAACTAAACCCTCCATCCATCAACAACTAAACCCATCCATCCATCCATCAACAACTAAACCATCCATCCAATCAACTAAACCCATCCATCCATCAATCAACAACTAAACCCATCCATCCATCCATCAACTAAACCCATCCATCCATCCATCAACAACTAAACCCATCCATCCATCCACAACTAAACCCATCCATCCATCCACAACTAAACCCATCCATCCATCCATCAACAACTAAACCCATCCATCCATCCATCAACAACTAAACCCATCCATCCATCCATCAACAACTAAACCCATCCATCCATCCATCCATCAACAACTAAACCCATCCATCCATCCATCCATCAACAACTAAACCCATCCATCCATCCATCAACAACTAAACCCATCCATCCATCCATCAACAACTAAACGCATCCATCCATCCATCCACAACTAAACGCATCCATCCATCCATCCATCCATCCATCCATCCATCAACTAAACCCATCCATCCATCCAACAACTAAACCATCCATCCAATCAACTAAACCCATCCATCCATCAATCAACAACTAAACCCATCCATCCATCCATCCATCAACTAAACCCATCCATCCATCCACAACTAAACCCATCCATCCATCCACAACTAAACCCATCCATCCATCCATCAACAACTAAATCCATCCATCCATCCATCAACAACTAAACCCATCCATCCATCCATCCATCAACAACTAAACCCATCCATCCATCCATCAACAACTAAACGCATCCATCCATCCATCCATCCATCAACTAAACCCATCCATCCATCCATCCAACAACTAAACCATCCATCCAATCAACTAAACCCATCCATCCATCAATCAACAACTAAACCCATCCATCCATCCATCAACTAAACCCATCCATCCATCCACAACTAAACCCATCCATCCATCCACAACTAAACCCATCCATCCATCCATCAACAACTAAATCCATCCATCCATCCATCAACAACTAAACCCATCCATCCATCCATCCATCAACAACTAAACCCATCCATCCATCAACAACTAAACCCATCCATCCATCAACAACTAAACCCATCCATCCATCCATCCATCAACAACTAAACCCATCCATCCATCCACAACTAAACCCATCCATCCATCAACAACTAAACCCATCCATCCATCCATCAACAACTAAACCCATCCATCCATCCATCAACAACTAAACCCATCCATCCATCCATCCACAACTAAACCCATCCATCCACAACTAAACGCATCCATCCCATCCATCCATCAACTAAACCCATCCATCCATCCAACAACTAAACCATCCATCCAATCAACTAAACCCATCCATCCATCAATCAACAACTAAACCCACCCATCCATCCACAACTAAACCCATCCATCCATCCATCCACAACTAAACCCATCCATCCATCCATCCACAACTAAACCCATCCATCCATCCATCCACAACTAAACCCATCCATCCATCCATCCATCCATCCATCAACTAAACCCATCCATCCATCCAACAACTAAACCATCCATCCAATCAACTAAACCCATCCATCCATCAATCAACAACTAAACCCATCCATCCATCCATCCACAACTAAACCCATCCATCCATCCACAACTAAACCCATCCATCCATCCACAACTAAACCCATCCATCCATCCATCAACAACTAAATCCATCCATCCATCCATCAACAACTAAATCCATCCATCCATCCATCAACAACTAAACCCATCCATCCATCCATCCATCAACAACTAAACCCATCCATCCATCAACAACTAAACCCATCCATCCATCCATCCATCAACAACTAAACCCATCCATCCATCCACAACTAAACCCATCCATCCATCCACAACTAAACCCATCCATCCATCCACAACTAAACCCATCCATCCATCCATCAACAACTAAACCCATCCATCCATCCATCAACAACTAAACCCATCCATCCATCCATCCATCAACAACTAAACCCATCCATCCATCCATCCATCAACAACTAAACCCATCCATCCACAACTAAACGCATCCATCCCATCCATCCATCAACTAAACCCATCCATCCATCCAACAACTAAACCATCCATCCAATCAACTAAACCCATCCATCCATCAATCAACAACTAAACCCATCCATCCATCCATCCACAACTAAACCCATCCATCCATCCATCCACAACTAAACCCATCCATCCATCCATCAACAACTAAACCCATCCATCCATCCATCAACAACTAAACCCATCCATCCACAACTAAACGCATCCATCCCATCCATCCATCAACTAAACCCATCCATCCATCCATCCAACAACTAAACCATCCATCCAATCAACTAAACCCATCCATCCATCAATCAACAACTAAACCCATCCATCCATCCATCAACTAAACCCATCCATCCATCCACAACTAAACCCATCCATCCATCCATCCACAACTAAACCCATCCATCCATCCATCCACAACTAAACCCATCCATCCATCCATCAACAACTAAACCCATCCATCCATCCATCCATCCACAACTAAACCCATCCATCCATCAATCAACAACTAAACCCATCCATCCATCAATCAACAACTAAACCCATCCATCCATCAATCAACAACTAAACCCATCCATCCATCCATCAACAACTAAACCCATCCATCCATCAACAACTAAACCCATCCATCCATCCATCCACTAAACCCATCCATCCATCAATCAACAACTAAACCCATCCATCCATCCATCCATCAACAACTAAACCCATCCATCCATCAACAACTAAACCCATCCATCCATCAACAACTAAACCCATCCATCCATCCACAACTAAACACATCCATCCATCCATCCATCAACTAAACCCATCCATCCATCAACTAAACCCATCCATCCATCCATCCATCCATCAACAACTAAACCCATCCATCCATCCATCAACAACTAAACCCATCCATCCATCAACAACTAAACCCATCCATAGACCCACTGATTCATCTGTCCATCCATCAATGAAACATTCCATCCATCCATCCACATATGATTCACAATCATAAGATATACCTTAACTTTAATGACGTCATCCATTTGTCCTCCCACAAACCGAACACATGACTTTGGAATATCTGCATGACTAAAGAAGGAGAAAACAAATGTAGTAGCACATACAGCACACTTTGTAAAAAAAAAATTAAAAATGAATAAAAAAAAATAAAAAAATAAAATCTCTTTCTGCTGTTGTGGACATACAGTTCCAGTAAGTGGGTGATGATCTTCAGCAGGACATGCCTCCTCTGGCAGGTGGAGGACCCAGTCCACAGCACTGCCTCAGTGATGGCTCCATCCTGAAAGCGCCTCAGCTCTGAACGAGAACCCCACAGCTGCCGGAACTCGGCTGCCTGCACAAGAGCTAAGGCTTACCTTCTGTAAAACGCTTTTATTTAACACACACTACAGGAATACTTTGCTTAGTTTTACCTCAGGGCTATCTGCTGCAGGTCCTCTCTCCAGAACCGAGAGTGCACGCTCAGGGTTCAACAGCAGTCCGATGGACACAGGCGGCTGGTCTTTGTGCATAGGGGGTTCACCATACACTGACCACTACACAAAACAAGAGAGAAACAAGTATGACATTATATAGACCATAAATAAGAATGTTGGAAAGATCAGGCCATAATGTTCATGAGGGACTAGTGATGGTTGCTGAAAGGTTATGTCCATCATTCAATGTGCAACATATACAAACAACAGAGAGAGAGGAGGGGGGAAAACACACAAAAAAACAACCACCACACAGAAAAATAATAAAAATCCACAATAACAAGGGAATACGTTTCTTTTTTTTCCTTTTAAAATGGACCTGGATGTGCTCTTTATGCATAATTTATGTCAGTGGTCCTTACCTCAGGGTCTTGAGGAAGAGAGTAAGCCAGAAGGTGGATCCTGTCCGAGAGTCCTCGCTGCAGAAGAGACAAGATGAACGGGAGCACAGCAAGAACGTAGTTCCCGCTGTGGTCCATGAGACTGCTGAGGAGACTCAGCTTTTTACAGGCGGCTTGCATTTTCACCAAATCATTCAGTCTGAGGGAAAAACACAGAACCTTTAGCTTGAACGTAATAACAACCTAAGCAAATTAGCCATCAGTGCCAGAGGAGCTCCAGAGATAATATGAAATAGCCAGCACTGCCAGGCTCTGGGTTACTGATCAGAAGGTCAGGGGTTCAAGCCCCAGCACTACCAAGCTGCCACTGTTGGGCCCTTGAGAAAGGCGCTTAACCCTCTCTGCTCCAAGAGCGCCGTATCATGCACTCGGACCCCAGCTTCCTAACAGGCTGAGGTATGCGAAGAAAACAATCCCACTGTGCTGTAATGTATATGTGATCAATAAAGAGTCATTCATTAAATGGTCGGACACTCACTGATAGACATTGTCATATGTCCTGAGCATGGGTTTGGGGGTCATAAGTAGAGCCTGGAAACCATCTAGGGTGGGATCATCCCAGAACTGGAGGGACAGAGATGCCTCATGTTGGATCTGTGGACCAATCAGAACGCTTTAAATGACAAAGAACACGAAGGTCATTTTCTTGATACCATGTATACGCAAACATTCAGAATGACGCTCTTAAAATGCTGACCCGTTTATAGGTGCAAGCCGTCATGTCTGCGCACATGTTAAGGTGGCCAGAGGGATCCACAAACACCACTTGGAAAGCAGTTTGGAACTCGGGCAGAGAAGGCTAATGATGAAGGAGAGAGGCACTTACTTCATAGTGTAAAGAGAAGAAAACAGAAAGATTGATCAGTATAGATAATATACTGTATTAGAGGGATGATTGCTCACTGCTTTTGAATCTGGGTTTTTTGCCAAGGTAATACCATTCTCAGTCAAGTCTGTGGAAGCTGAAGGGGGAAGAAAGAAAAAAAAAAAATCAGTGTAATCAGTGGAGGCTGGTATAAATGGGCTAGCAGGGCCACGCTTGTCACAGTAATATATACAGAATGGTATGAAGAAGTGAGGCAGGGGCTGAAACGTCCTCTTGATTTGATCTCCACGATGACTGACGAGCTGCATGTCCAATTCAATCACGGGTGAAATGAATGTGAACGAGGTGGATTATTTACATGACTTTGGAAGAGAAACTAAAAGTAGAGATAGACTGATAGACAGGATGTCCAATCAAATTACAGAACCATAAGTCTGTTTGCCATGGCTGCTTTTCAGAGGAAACATGGTATTTGTCCAGTACAGCACTGCTCACAGAGACGCAAATGCCTGCCTATCTTTCTAGAAGTGTGTATAATAGTTTGTGTTTCTTATTATGCCATCAGTGAGACCTTGTGATATACATGCTCTTTTTCGAGCTATTGACAAATGTCGGATTTTAGCCCTCTGAAGTAATATCACGACCAGCCGTCACTGAATCGAACACGTAAAACCGTAAGCGTCGAACCTGAAGAAAAACAGGCCACTCATAGCAAGCGCGGACTTACCTATGAAATGCAGTGCATTTCTGAGCAGCTGGTAGGCGTTCATGGATTTACCCACTTTATGTGTGGACAGAAGATAAGACAGCAGCATGGAGGCCAAGAATCCTCCAAAACACCCAGCACCCTAAAGAAACATTAAAAAAAAACAATCCCCATTTACTGTAATCCTCCTCAGCAGGTCTACTAGCAATACCAGACATGAACTTTAGCACCACGTGAGGAAGAGTCTTTAAATCACATTTCCCCTAAGCTCTGGAATTCATTTCCACATCACATCTGCAACTGGGAAACCATTTCAAGATTCAAAAGTTCTTTAAAAACTCATCTCTTGAGGCTTGCATATTCTCTGTGACATGGTTACATAATACTTAATTATAATGTATTTATTATTATTATTAACACAAATGAGGCTAACAACAGCATACACACACTCACAAGACTTTACTTACCTGATCTAGCTCCCTCTGTCTGAGCCACACTTTGAGCAGAGCCACACCATCTCGAAAGGCAGGGCACTGATCACAGTGCACACTGAGGAACTGCAGGTGTGAGCGAGGGAGGTGATCCCCCACTACCGTACTGTTATACTGAGGAGTAGGAGGCTCACTGCTTCCTAAAACAATCAAACAAACACAACAAACTGTTAAAGACTTCAAGTAAAAAGAACATAATATGCTGACTCATTCTCCAAAAAAAAAAAAAAAAGTTACCTTGCGCAGCATTTTGGCCGGTATACCAGGCTGTCCGGATGTTGTTCTTCTGCGGATGGAAGCGGCTTGGTTTGAGGAAGTCCGGAGGTGGGATGGCGTGAATTCTCAACACCATGCTGTTGCTGTCCTTACCTACAGGCACACAGCCAGCTTTGTATAACGTGGCTTAATACTTTTACGAATACATTCACACACCAAGTCCAAGTTGTTGGTCACCTTACCTTGGTCTACAGTATACCTGGCACTAGTCTAAACAGGTCAACCTCCTGAAAGTGACCAAAGAACAATGCTCCTCCCCGACATAAACGATCAAAGTAGAGGCAACATTAGCAAATCACTAACCTAACCACATATCAGGTACGGATCAGATTTTATATAGTACACACGCAGGGGTGCCGAGGTGATCTTCACACAAAGAAGAAACAGTCAAAATTCTGTCATTTTTACCTGGTGTGCATGAAGCTGATGAAATTCAGATTTCATCCAAAGAAAAGGAGGAGGGGGAAAAAAAAAACAAAAACACAACAAATAAACATTTTTCAGCCCCATAGTGCGATATGCCATGGTGCATTTAAAATCTCTAATCCTACGTTTTGTAGTTTCCACTGCCAACTGAGCCACACCATAACAAAATACCCATACTGAATTTAGTTACCCCTTTTCGCCTGGGGACCCAACAAACCCAGTCGCTATTAGTCATCGGTCGAGTCAGACTTCTATTTTAAAAATAAATAAATAAATAAATAAAAATACAAAAAAATTAAATAATAAAAAAAAATCTAAAAAGGCACCAACAGCAATTCACACTGGACATTATGGAAGAAGATTTTTCACTAGCCTGTTAGTTTTTTTTTTTTTTAAAACACTATTTATTTTCTTGCTGCTGTATTTACCTTAATATATGACATGTATATCTCGTTACAATTGTTTTGTGTCCCATAATCCGTCTTTCATATCGGCTAAATCCCAAATAGATTCTTATTCCCTGCGTTTGCTCACTACGCAGGTTTAGATGCACTGCACTTATATACCCCTAGAATGCCATTCAGATGCAGCCACATAAATATACAAAAATGTCTGCACTTCACATTCCCTCAGTTTTCAATAAGATTAAATAATAGGCACACTTGTGCCTTGCTGTGCTTTCTGACTTTACAACAGACCAACAAACTTCCAAAGGACTCTCTTTACCATCAGAGGGTGTAGAGGAAAGAGCCTACCTGAAGGTGTGACAAGCAGGAGTGGGCGGAGCCGGTTGCCATGGAGGCATGAATAATGCAGTGGGCCCACTAACGGCGAGGTGGAAAGGTGCTGTGCCAGTCCTGCCAGGTACAGAGCTCGCTTTCGAGAGTACCTCTGGTTTATGCTATCCATCGGGTGCAGGATGCTCTAAGAGAAAGCAACGTAACCGCACTTATGAATTTTCTTGAAATGATCACGACAGAAAGTGGTGATCATACTGGTCTTTATTATGAGCATTATAGAAGACTAGCTTCACATTCTAAGAAGAGTGCATGACCTACATGATCGAATTGTTAAAATGAGAATCCTTTCATTAATTCTAAGAATTTTTTTTTTTTTTTTTTTACAGGAACTACAACTTACAGCAGGAATCGTGACCGCCAGATCAACAGAAACTCTTGGCTTGATGCAAGTTCCCAGAGGATAACTCCCAATCAGGTCCACAGAGTCAGGTGGCTCCATGTGGAACTTGCCCTTAGACTCCTCAGAAACCAGGACGAATGGGACATCAATTCCCGACTCTGATAACCAAGACAAGTCTGACAACTAGACAAAAGACAAAAAAGCAGCTTAAGCGAATACGGTGACGACATGAAGACTCAAGAATAACAATAGTAAAGTCTGGCTCCGACAAACAGAGCTCTAAACACTGGGTACTGACTTCCACTACTGGAGTTTCAGGGACAGATTTCAGAAGATCAGTGATTTGCTGTATGAAGGAATCCATCTGTCTCTTCCTGCGCTCACTCAGTGCCACCTCCTTGAGCAGTTCCTCCATCTGCGGGCCAAATAAAATAAAAACATAGGAAGGTCACATTCATGTTACATGCATGACCAGTAAAGTACCATAAATACCAGATCACTTGCAGCAACTTGTAATATCAACCTTACTACAATAAAAAGTTCTTAAATTAGAACAGCTCACACCAACACAACAAGCTGAAACCCCATGTGTTGTTTATTTTAACATTTGTACTATGGCAGTGTAATAACATAGACGGATTATGTTTGATACAGGCCAACAGAAAGAATCGTGACATGTGCTGCTATTTGCTCAGTGAAAGATATTGTCCTCATAAGTGGACGGCGTTGATAGGTTGTGAGACCAACACTTTTGCACTTCCTCTGAATTTCAACACCAAAATGTGACTTAAGATAACCAACTTTTCAAACTGGGACCAAATGAATGTCTCTCAAATGGCCAATTTTATTTTTTTTTTTAAACTCCCAATCCTAAAAATGGTATTCGATGGTGCGACTTCTTTGCGCACATGTATTCTCGCTGTAAATTCTGGATGAAAAAGAACAGGTCGACCGTCAAAAGCATCCGAAAGCTGTGCTAACCTGCATTTTGAGCAGACTGCAGTGAAACAGACTCTCTGCCTCCTTCAGCTGGTTGAGCTCCTCCACAGTAGGGGCTTTGTACAACTCTCCTTTAGAGAGTTTCAGTGGGCGAAGGACACCATCCTCCCCAAGTGGTGTACTTGCTGTCTTTTTGGATCCTTTGGGTTTCTTTGCACTTTCCTCTTCGTCCTCTGATGGGTGCAATGTTTCCATCTGTGATGCAGTCAGTACATAAGTCAGAAAAGCACAACAACAGAGGGTAATGTTCCTATAATCCTATAAAAGTGTAACTGCTATCCCATTTACATGCCTTTTATAAAGTAATATCGATTGGATGAGTTCATTGTGAATATACAGAGGCAGGGGAAAACACCAAGTTATCATGCACACTAGTATTAGCTGACTAAACTAGAGCAAAACCGTACATGGGAAGAAATAAAAGTATCAAACCTTATTTTCCAGATCTTCAGCTTTTGCAGTATTTTTTCTCTTCATGTTAACCCGTGAATAAAGTCAATACTTTGTAATAAAATCCAAAACAATGCATTGATTGATGCCGGGTAACCACTGCAATTGGAAATTCTCACATGGAGAACATGCGGCACACAAACTAGCGCTGTCGTGTTGTAAACTGTGATTGGTCCGTTATCCTTATTTTCCGTTTACCATTGGTGGAAAAATATTAGTCCCGCCTACAATCAAGGTTCTTTGAGACTGCAACGGAGCTGCATTTTATTTTAAAGCGCGGGAAATTAGCAGTAAATATGTTGCAGAAAAGCTTGAAAATGTATTTTATTACAACTGCTTTAAACGCGTGTAAAAATTACATCTTTTTTATTTGTTTTTGCGATATACAGTCGTCGCTGGTTGATGACGGAATCATGGTGTGGCGCATGCGCAGTCTGCAGTTGTGCACGGAAGCAGCTGTGCACTGTGGTGAGAATGAAATACAAATGTGTTTATGTTAAGTTAGTCTTTTAGCGTGTCAGAAATAAATAGAGCTGGGGTGGGGGTGTTTAGAAATGTATATTTGTTTTAGTTTAATTGGGTTTTTTTTGTCAGTGAGCTGAATGATACAGCGAATAGTGAATAAAGTTATGTCGTTGTCGTTCTGCAGATAAGTTCTACAGATTTTTACACACAGTCTGATGACACTGATTATTTTCCTTGTGTTGTTATAGACAATGTCAAGTAAAGAAGTCAAATCGGCTCTAAAAAGTGCCAGAGACGCTATCAAAAACAAGGAGTTTAAAGAAGCTCTGAAACACTGCAAGGTGAGACATTTCCCCCAGAAGTGACCACAGTGTTGATGATCCACATGATGATTTATCACCAGTGTTGATGATCCACGTGATGATTTATCACCAGTGTTGATGATCCACGTGATGATTTATCACCAGTGTTGATGATCCACGTGATGACTTATCACCGGTGTTGATGATCCACGTGATGACTTATCACCGGGGTTGATGATCCACGTGATGACTTATCACCGGTGTTGATGATCCACGTGATGACTTATCACCGGTGTTGATGATCCACGTGATGACTTATCACCGGTGTTGATGATCCACGTGATGACTTATCACCGGTGTTGATGATCCACGTGATGATTATCCACGTGATGATTTATCACCGGTGTTGATGATCCACGTGATGATTTATCACCAGTGTTGATGATCCACGTGATGATTTATCACCAGTGTTGATGATCCACGTGATGATTTATCACCAGTGTTGATGATCCACGTGATGATTTATCACCAGTGTTGATGATCCACGTGATGATTTATCACCAGTGTTGATGATCCACGTGATGATTTATCACCATGGTGTTGATGATCCATGTGATGACTTATCACCAGTGTTGATGATCCACGTGATGACTTATCACCACAGTCATAGTGTTTTAATGACACAGTGCATATTGTGCAAAATGAATATATATATGTGTGTGTGTGTGTGTGTGTGTTCCTAAAGGCTGTTCTGAAGCTTGACAAGAATAACTACAATGCTTGGGTGTTTATTGGAGTTGCAGCGAGCGAGCTGGAGCAGCCTGAGCAGGCACAGACAGCCTACAGGAAAGCTGCAGAGCTCGAACCTGAGCAGCTGCTTGCATGGCAGGTTGGTTCTAAATACTGCAATACTAGCTTCATATATTATCCTACTATCTTACATTAGATCCAACGTTTTCCCCGATACGTGTAGCAATTCATAAAACAACGGTAAGAAATATAAACAAATTCAACGAGTTAAAATCAAATATTTGTCAGTAGCTCAATAATGAAGCTATTGAGAGTGAGCAATGCATTATATCACAAGAGTGCATTGATGGCATAATTAGAATGATGTGAGGCAAACTATTACACACAAACACACGTACACTTAAAGTCAGATAATCAGCTGTGTTTGTAACCCTTTTGTTCAAACCAAAAACACTACATTTACGGTCCTGTCGTTTCTTGTTTTGTGTAATTTGTGCTTGAACAATATGTGCTTAGTCCGTCTACTTTTAGTTTCTCCCTGAAAGACATTTTGGGGAGAAGGATGAAAGAGTACATAATCCACGTTGGTGACATTCATTACACCTGCTCTGTCTCACATGCATCTTCTCAGTCACTGCTGATGTCATGTTAAGGATGCATCAGTGACCAAGAAAAACATCAGCCAAAATTGCACTGAAACCTAGCCTGTATAGTGTAAAACTGTATACGGTACCATAACGAAGACGAACTGTATGTCAATGTGGGACAGACTTGTTACTTCTCCAGCAAAGTAAAGCCTGTGTACACAGATCTTTTGTGTGTTGAACACATTTTTATGCATAACAGTGAATCTTCTTATGGATTTCTTTTACAGGGCCTTGCAAACCTGTATGAAAAAAGCGATCAAGCAGACTTCAAAGCCGAGCTGCCCAAAATCTATCAAAAACTCATAACGTTATATGAAACGTGAGTATCCCTGGGTAAGATGTAGAGCTTTTATTATTTAACGTTTATTTCCTCCTGTCGCTTTAACTGTCTGTATTTTCAGTTCAGATAAAGTCAAATGTTTTGACTTGAGCAAGAAGTTGGTGGACATCTATCAGACAGAAAAGAACTACTTACAGGTATGGGAAGGAGAGTCAGATAACCGATGAGGTTATAGTTAGAAATACAATACAAAAACGGTTAGTGTACGAGTTCCATTCAGTAAAAGGAAATTCAGACTTTTATCCTGATATGGATTTGGAAATGGCAGACTTTCAGCTTTTTAATATTTGAATTGAAGAGTGTGCAGGTCTGTTCTTGATATATTTGTCATTGAGAAGCACTGATGGATTGTGGGTAGTTTTATATTCGAGAATGCTTTAAATCAACACTCACTTTCAGCAATGTATTACAATTAATCACAATTTTTTTTTGTCCCTCTGTAATGAATATTTTGTACCAAACAACCACAATGTCTTGTCTGTGACGTGCAGGTGGCGAGGGTTTGGCGGCACCTCATTCAGGTGAGAGAGGCAGAGGATGGGATTGAGACCTTCGAGCTGATTGAGCTATGGAGAGAAATGATCAGGCTGCTCCTGGGCTCAGTGGAACAGCAGGACAACGAGACACAGCAACATGTGAGCTATTATTAAATCGTGTAAACAGGAAGTACTGTATTGATTCGAAATTCTGGTAGATGATGTAGGTACAGATTAAGTCGAAAAACACTGCTACCTCGTTAAGATTCTCTGGCCAACGGTTTAACCTTTTTGAACCCATTTATTGGAACATATTCATGTACAGTGCCTTCCAGTAATATTGGCACCCTTGATAAGTATGAGCAAAGAAGCCTGTGAAAAATTGGCTTTATTGTTTAAACGTTTGATCTGTTGTTCAAAAAAATTCACAAAAAATACTCTGCTCTCATGGATATCAAACAATTGCAAAAACAACACAGGTTTATAAAAAAAAAATCCTTGTTAAATATACACACGTGCAACAAGTATTGGCACTCCTATGAATTCATATGAGAAAAATATATTTGAAGTATATTCCCATTGATTATTTTACATTTTCTTTAGTACACCTGGGTGACTAGGAACAGGAAATTGTTCAGCCATGACTTCCTGTTTCACTGGAGTATAAATATGAGGTAACACATAGGCCAAATTCCCTTAGTCATCCATAACAATGGGTTAGACCAATGAATATCGCTGTGATGTGCGGCAAAAGGTTGTTGAGCTTCACAAAATGGGAAGTGGCTATAAGAAAATAGCACAAGCATTGAAAATGTACATTTCCACCATCAGGGCAATAATTAAGAAGTTCCAGTCAACTGGAAATGTTATGAATCAACCTGGAATTGGACGTGTGTCTGTATCGTCTCAACTCACTGTGAAGAGGACGGTTCAAGTGGCCAAAAACTCTCCAAGGATCACAGCTGGAGAATTGTAGAAGTTAGTTGCATCTTGGGGTCAGAAAGTCTCCAAAACTACAAATCAAAATGACCTACATCACCACAAGTTGTTTGGAGGGGTTTCAAGAAAAAAGCCTCTACTCTCATCCAAAAACAAACTCGAGCGTCTTCAGTTTGCCAGACTCTACTGGAACTTCAAATGGGATCGGGTTCTGTGGTCAGATGAAACCAAAATAGAGCTTTTTGGTAATAAAGACCAGAGGTGGTTTTTACACACACAGAGAGGTAGCCACATGGAAAAGTACCGCATGCCCACGGGTAAATATGTTGGAGGCTCTTCAGTGTTTTGGGTCTGTTTTTCTGCCAGAGGACCTGGACATTTTGTTAGGATACATGGCATCATAGACTATCAAATATCAATAGATATTAAATGAAAACCTGACTTCCTCTGCCAGAAAGCTTCAAATGGGCCGTGGTTGGATCTTTCAGCAGGACAATGATCCAAAACATACATGAAAATCAACACAAATGGTTTACTGACCACAAAATCAAGGTCCTGCCATGACCATCCCAGTGTCCTGACCTGAAAGCCATAGAAAACCTGTGGGGTGAACTGAAGAGGAGAGTCCACCAGTGTGGACCTCGAAATGTGAAGGATCTGGAGAGATTCTGTATGGAGGAACGGTCTCAGATCCCTCGCCATGTATTCTCCAACCTCATCAGGCATTATCGGAGAAGACTCAGAGCTGTTATCTTGGCAAATGGAGGTAGCACAAAATATTGACTAAAAGGGTGCCAATAATTGTTTCACACCTATATTTAACCACAATATTTTTTTGGATAAACCTGTGCTTTGTTTGCAATTGTTTGATATCCATAAGAGCAGAATATTTTTGTGAATATTTTTGAACAAAAGATTAAACAATAAAGAGAATTTTTCACAGCCTTGTTTGCTCATATTTACCAAGGGTGCCAATATTTGCGGAGGGAACTGTACTTAAGTATGTGCGTGTACAAAATATCCATATTCTATTTTCAGCTCCTGTCTGCTTTTGAAAAAGCTCTTCAGCTAACAGAACATGTGCCTAGTGAGGACCATAAACAACTCACCCAAGATTACATTAAATGCCTGTCAAAAGTAAGTACCACCTTTTGCAGCAATATTTCTTTAGTCATGTTGGGTATTGGTTATTCAGTGAAGTACACCTGTAAGTAAACCTGTAATTTCTCTGCCAGCTCCCTCATGAAGTGGTGAAGATGAAGGAGATGTGTGATCTCATGCTGTCCCACTACCCAAAAGACTCGTATCCTCTGGAAGTTCTAGGGAAGCATTATTTACTTTTAGGTAAAGCAAAGCAGTGACTGAAACCTTTGCATGGCAATAACCTCAATCCTAGTAGATAAAACGATTTCGGGCAGATTTATAAAAAAAATAAATTGTGCTTAAGTTCTTCACAAAGAGTCCAAACATGAAAACATTCATCAAAGTTAAATAAAGTTAAATGCTGTTAATGATTGATAAACCTGTGCTGAATCCGTACTGAGATTGTTGCTTTTGTGTCTGATGGTAGATGATTGCAGTGAAGAAGCTGTTAGCTGTTACACTCGTCTCTTGGAGCTGGACCCGGTCAGTTCACTGGCCCACTTTGGTCTGGGTAAAAAAGCTCTCCAGGACAAGAAATATGAGGATGCTATCAAGAGCTTTGGTCTTGGTTAGTATAAGGTTAAACCTTTGTGGCCATAAAATGTAATTGTTTGTGTGGTAGAATATGAACGCGTGAATCTTGGTTATGTTTCGGCTGTACGAAAAGCAACAAAAACCTATAAATGTCCACTTGCACAGGGACACAGTGGCTTAGTGGTTAGCACATTTGCCTGGGTTTGAATCCTGCCTCTGCCTTGTGTGCATGGAGTTTGCATGTTCTCCTCATGCTTCAGGGGTTTCCTCCGGTTTCCTCCCCGAGTCCAAAGACATGCGCTTGTAGGCGGATTGGCATTTCCAAATTGTCCGTAGTGTATGAATGTGTGTGATTGTGTCTTGCGATGGTTTGGCACCTCATGCCCTGAGCTCTCTTGGATTGGCTCCAGGCCCCCTCATATGACCCTGTGTAGGATAAGCGGTACAGAAAATGGATGGATGTCCACTTGCACCCACTTAAACAGAAGTTACTGGTGTTAAAAGTGTTCATTGCCTCATATTGGGAAGGGTAGGGGAACATTGATAATAAACAGACAGTTATTTGTATGAAGTATGTTTGTGGCTTTGTCTGCAGGACTGCAACGGATGCGCTCCAGTGTCATTGGATGGTACAGTCTCGCTCAGGCTGAGCTGAAAATGCACAAATACTCTGATAGTGTGCTGTCCTCCAGCCAAGGTACAACTTGTCTCACAGCTCGTCACTCATGACATCTCACTGGAGTTAAAGGAAAATATGTGTGTGTGTGTGTATATATATATATATATATATATATATATATATATATATACACATATACACGAGTTATAAACATTAATATGCAAGTTATTCAGGGAGAATTTTTCCTTGTGAATGTGAGAGTGACCTCTCTATAATCCTAATGTGCTGATGTGCAACTCCAAGCAGTCCAAAGTGTTTGTGTAATACATGTTAAATTCATTACTGGTTTGTGCCAAACAAATAGAATCAAAAAGGCATGTAATTGAGGCAAATACATTAGCTATTTACTGTGAAATGGAGAATGCTAATAGCCTAATGGCCGAAATGGTTGGTTTACATTGGAAATAATCAATACGGTGGGGCAAACACACTAAATATTTTCGTTGAAAGTTCCTTGAAATGCAGGAGAATACTGAGCTCTTATTTCTCTGTCATCTACGCTGATTGCTAGTTGGTCAGGCTGCTGCCTATTTGAGTAAAGTCTGTACACTGAATCTGTAGACGTTGTATTCTTACACAAGCAGAAGGACTTGACGGTACGGGTGAAATTTGACCCCTTATTTGTTAATACTTTTCTGTGTAATTTCGGATGTATTATTTCACAAGAAAACTGATTTCTAAATCGTCAATCTTCCACCCTTGTGGAAGCAAGTATATTACCAGTCAAAAGTTTAGACACACTCATTCTTTATTTAAAATTTTTCCTCACATTTAATAATAATAATAATAATAATAAAGTCATGAAAACTCTAGAAGAACACAAATGGAACTATGGGAATTATGTTGTGATAAAAAAAATCCAAAATAAATCTAAATAATTTAGTATTTTAGCATTTTCAAAGTAGACACGCTTTTTGCCGAGAATTTCCAGAAATGTATTCTTGGCGTTTTCTCGACCGATTTCTTGAGGAATCTCCCCGAGATGCTTTTTAAACAGTATTAAAGGAGTTCACACCTACGCTGGACATTTATTGGCCGAATATTTATACTCTGTATATATAATAAGTATATATAATACTCATTCCGAATATTTCGCTCCGAGTCGTCCATTAAAAAAATATTTTTTTTGTAAATAAAATGTTGGTTTTCTAATGAAAGAAATGAATATGTCGGCACGATTATATTTTTGTCTACAACACCGATTTCACACATTTAATCATACACCTTCAGATCAAAAGGTTTTTAACATCATGAGAAACATTTCCATCGAGTGTCCACAAACTTTTGACCGGTAGTGTAGATGGCTCTTAGCGAAGTGCCAATCAACATCACAGCTTCAATATACAACCATAATGAACTCGTGTTTCATAAAAGCCTAACACAAAGCATTTGAAAGCACTGTATTTTACATTTCATCCAGTCATGGTCCTGACGATGAAATAAAAACAGTTCTTGAAAGCACACCCGATCTGCATTTAATGCGAGTTGTGCAGGTAAAGTAAAAGCAGTCTTAACTTGGGTGTGTTTCAGGGCTGAAGGGGTGTGCAGGATTTAGTGAAGACTGGACCCAGAAGCTGATCAGAGTAAAGCTGGAGGCGCTGGTGAGAGCTGGAACAGAGCAGAGTGCAGATGAAGCTCTGGGGATCCTTTCTCAGGTGGAGTACTGACTGTTGAATTAGACGCACCCTGGACTCCATGGCCTTCTGTTCTGCTTTCCAGAAGGTCCATATATTTGTTGCGTGACATAAAACTTCTATTTTTCAGATGCCAGACGCTAGCAACGATCCTGCTCTGTTAGTGTTGAAGGGTAGAGCCTATTTACAGAACGGGAAGCTTGAAGAAGCCTTTCAGGTACATCCTGTAAATACGTATCGTGTCTCAGTTTTATTAGCGGTATGTCCTGGAATTACAAACAAAAACAAAAAAAAAAAAACCACTGCATGTTTTTTTAAAGGTGTCTTCTGAGTTGCTGAGCTCGCATCCTGGCTCTGTGGAAGGGTTAACCATAAAGGGACTGACACATAGAGCTAAAAAGGAACACCAGCAGGCAGAGCAATGGTACGTTTTTATTGTTTTTTTCTCAATTTCCCTCAACGTACTGTACGTTATAAAGTTTGTACACACACATTTACATATATATTTGCTGTCTTGTAGTTTTATTGAAGCTGTGTCTCAGAGGCCAGACAGTGGGGAGTTGTATTTCCTACTAGGGCAGCTTTATTGGGACATGGGGGAAGAGACCCGGAGGGACAGGAGCAAAGTTCACACTCATCTGCTGAAGGTGATGTCTTTTTAGTTACATGCCCTCTTTTTGCACTGGGACACTGGGTATCTGCTTGGAATGAATTAGATTACATCCAACCTGTTGTAATCATTTAACGTATAGCTCACTAGACTACATTTCCTCATCACTGCACCTCTAGGCTGCCAAGCTGGATTCCCATCGTGGCTCTGTGTTCCGCTACCTGGGTCACTACTATAGGGGGGTGGCCAAAGACCAGGGCCGAGCTAGAGGCTGCTACAAGAAAGCATTTGAGCTGGACTCCACTGATGCAGAGGCTGGAGCGGCAACTGTAGACCTCAGCATGGAGCAGGGAGACATGGTTAGTGCTCGGAGTGTCCCGCCTCTCGCAGTTCTACCCTTATTGAGGAGCTGATATGGTGTAATTATTAACCCTGTCTATTGTTTAGGACTCTGCTTTAGTAGTTCTTCAGGCAGTGACAGAGATAGCAACTCCTGGTTCAGCTAAATGGGCCTGGATGAGAAGAGGCCTGTATCATCTTAAAGTGGGACAGCATGCGCAGGCTACCGCAGAGTACGCATCGTTCCTATTAACACCTCATGTAAGTATGTCAGACGAAGCTGATATTTCTGAACGTTTTTTTTTGTTCTACAGCCTGCAGGCAGCGTTGCGGGCTGACCCTCAAGACTGGGTGTGTTGGGAGTGTTTAGGTGAGGCCTACCGCAACCGCCACAGCTTTACAGCTGCTCTCAAAGCTTTTGCTAAAGCCCACATGCTGCAGCCCAGCTCCATCTACAGCCTCTACCAGATGGCCTCCATCAAGCAGATTCTGGGCAGGTTCAAAGAGGCGGCAGTGGAGTACCAGCAGATAATAGAAACCGAAGAGTACGTGCCAGCTCTGAAGGGTGGGTGACTATTCCTTTTATTTATTTATTTTTTTTTTTAAATGTAGATCCTGATAATTACATTCTTATTCAGATTTAGCTAAATGATAATTTTGTATTCATTACACTTGTATTGTGATACAGTAGATTAAATGAAGATAAATTGCCATATGTGTTTTTTTTTCTTTCTGTATTGGACTTGGGCCAGCGCAGATCTGTCAAATTAGGCCTGGCATCCCGCTATCATGCAGCGAGAGGAACATCTGACATGACAAACAAAATGAAGACAAAGTGCTGACTAGAAAATAATTGATTTGAAATGTGATTTATATCGCTCTTTTAATTAGATAGTAAGCCCGTTAGCTGTTTTTGCGGCCAGGCTGGTTTGTAGTACATCATCTCTTAATTGTTCTGGTTCGTTTCATTAACCTTGAATAAATACATTTGAAATGCTTTATGCTCAAGCCTCCAGGAACATGTTTGAATGAAATTCTTTAAAAAATATATGTATATATATATATATTGTTCAGTTCTTACCTATATCACCCAGACCGACTAAGTAAGCAAGATATAGATGCTAAATAAATGTTGTTTTCTTCTTTTGGTCAGGACTTGGAGAATGTCTTTTGGCCATGGCTAAAACAGCAATGGAGGACTACCTGGATGGGAGAGCAGTAGACCTTATACAGGAAGCCATTACGTATTTGTTCAGGTGACATTTCGGAGAATATTTTATCATTCGGTATCGTTATACAGGAGGTGAAAAATCAGATCGACGTTGTCTTTAATACCGTCTGACTTTGTCATCGGTCATGTGTCTACAGGGCAGTGCAGAAGCGTGCGGATCTCTCATGTCTGTGGAAGTTGCTGGGAGATGCCTGTACAAAATGCAGTTCTGTTTCTCCAAACCGAATCTGTGTGCTGGTGCCTGGTGTACTGTGTGGAACAGAGCCTTCAGATAAGAACCACACACTGGACCAGAAACAGCTGCTCAGTCTTGGGGAGAGGTGGGTCTCCCAACATACACGCACACCTCATTCATATAGTCATGTGCGCAATTACACTGTTCTTGGCTGTTCGCTGGTTGGTACCACCTCCTGCGTGATGGATCAGGTGCGGATCAATTCGCTGGGGAATTAAATATTTTCGAGATTAAGACAAACAATTTTTCATGGCCCCAATAACTCCTCTTTGACTTCCATTAAAGGTGAGTTGAGTCACTGGGGCTTCTGTTATTCATTCTGTACAAGACAATGTATCGGAATTATCATCTGTTGTAATTACATACACTGTATACGTTACAGAGGCATTACATAATGATTAGGTTGAAAAATGGCGAAGTCCTTTTATCGACTTGTGATCTTAAATATGTTTATGTTTCCCCGTAATTGTCGTGAGAAATAAACTATTATGTGCTCTGTTTATAGTCTATATAAATAGACTATGTTTATAGTGCAACAACAATACAGACATTAAGGCTGCATTTACACTGCAGGTCTTGATGCCCAATTCCCATTTGTTAACTATGTCCATTTTTTTTTTTGTTGTTGTTGTTGTGTTTTGTTTTTTTTAGACGCCCCGCTTACATTTTCTTTTAAAAGTGACCCATATCCGATATCCAAATTTACACTATACACTTCGTGAATCAACCCGAGGTAGACGTCGGCGTAAGCTTAGGCGGAAAAGGAAGTAAAAACGGCGCAATTTGCAACGGACACAGACGAAAATATAATACGAGCTTTTGCTTTCCGCACCATGTTTAAAGGCCATTCGCCACCGTCGCTTTTTCAACGACGTACGACTCGCATCGACAGGGGAATATCCGATCTGTCCGGTTACACGGCAGACGCAAAAATGTACATGTCCGATTCATATCGGATTTATTTCCACATATGAACGAGGCCTGAAACGGGTCTGAGAATATCGGACTCCATGTGCTTTTTTTTTTTTCTTTCCTGCTTACACGTTCATGGGTCATATCCGATCTGTGCCATATGGGAGGAAAAAATCGGTCACTTGAAGCATGTAGTGTAAATGCGGCCTAAAAGACAGGCGCTGTAGCGTACAGAACAGTACAGTCCTAATTACATAAAACATGAGTAGTATTGGATAAACCAGCCACTAGTAAGTGTGCAATACTTTATCGTTTATCTAAAGCGCACCTCACGTTTTGTAATCCATGTGTTCCAGATGCTACGGCCGTGCTCTGAAACTGATGGCAGAAGCCCCGGGCCTGTGGTGTGACCTGGGCCTCAACTATTACCACCAGTCGAGACTGTTCCTGTCCACATCTACAGAACCGAACGTCCAGCCACTGTTGGAGAAAGCCCTGCAGGTATTCCCCCTGACCTGGGAACAGCACTTCCTGTGGAATGGGATCTCAGTAAACTTTCTGTAATTGATTTGTGTTTTGTTTAGTGTGTTAAAAAGGCAGTCATGCTGGACAGTGGGAATCACACGTACTGGAGTGCACTGGGGGTCGTGGCTATGACTAAAGGTAAATGAAGAAAGGTGTTGTGGTAAAGGTGTGCTTGGGCTATAATTAAGTACAAAAGGTCGATTAAAGACGAACCGAAACCACAAATGGACGAAGAAGTTTTAGAAACAAAAGATATCAATGGTACAAGCAGCAATATCGCAAATTATACGCTGAATATAAAGGGAAAGCCTAGGTAGGCATGCTAACAAGCATAATCACTGGAGCTGGGATCCAGTCCATGTTGCTGCTGTTGTTTTTTTTTTTTCCGGCTGTTTCCGTTAGGGGTCGCCACGTTTGATCGATCCAGTACCGTAAAGTGGTTTTAAATTATTTTCCTGTAAGAGATTCCTCTCATGTTATGCCTCAACGTGTGAATGATGTGTGAGATTGACGATTGCATCATCATCTTATCTTTCAGGAATTGAAAACTTTGCCCTTGCACAGCACAGTTTCATCAAATCAATCAGAGCAGAGCCGAACGTAAGTGCAAGGTTAGCAGCACAATGCTGTATTTAACATCTTTAGTTTAGGACGTCTTTAGCATCACGCTGATTTTTTTTCCCCTCTGATATGTTTTTAGAATGTTGTAGCATGGACAAACCTTGGAACGTTGTACCTCAAGAACCTGAACATCGAGGTAAATTGTGCTTGATTACTCACATCTGTGTGCTTCTGTTACGTGTTATTATACAGGTTTTTTTTTTTACAGTATGCATATTTACTTCTCAGCTTGCACACGAGGCCTTCAAGATTGCGCAATCTCTGGAGCCACTGTATGTGAACTGTTGGATCGGACAGGTAGAGCGAACATGCAGGCGACACGGGGCATCCGGATATGACGTTCAGTTTCCCGAAGCGTTCACTTAACACCAGAAATATAACCGCTTCTCTTTATTGGTCCTGTAGGCGTTCATTGCTGAGACAGTAGGAAGCTATGACACTATGGATCTCTTCAGACACACCACTGAGCTCAGCACTCATGTAAGAGTTACATGTCATATTATTTGAGTATTTATACAACAGAGCTGTTGAATTCTCCACTGTGATTGGTCTGAAGGTATTCACTAATGTTCTGTAACAGCAGCTCTGATAGAAGCGCCAACTGTAAATAGTGTAATCGTTGATCTGGTGCAATTTCCTGGAGGGAGATGTTTATTTAGCGTTTTTGGAAACCGTGTCAGTGCTACATAACAGCCAGAGGTAACGCTGTTCCTTTAAGTTTTCTGAGGGCTGTGCTGTTTCTACATAATTTGACAAAACCCTAGAAAGAGAAAGGAAAAAATGACTGTTTACAGTCATTTATTTATAACATTCATGATGATAAAACTTCCACAACGTTAAATGGATGATGTCATCCTTTAATAAATAAAATCATTTCTAGCATTGGCAATGTTTTGGCATTGGTATAAAAGGAATAAAACACTTCAGAGCATGGTGATACTGGAAAATAATCGATTATTATAATGTTATATATTACAACCCTCTGCCTGTAAAAGCATGCCCTATCATGTTTAATTCCATACATATAGCTTAATAAGTGCCTTTCGTAATGTACATCGCTGTATGGTGTTGTGGTTATTAGACTGCAGGAGTGAAGGGTTATGCGTACTGGGTCTGTTCCACGCTACTGGACAAGAGTAACCGAGACTCGGAGTTATACCGCTACAACATAGTCCAGATGAACGCAGTCTCGGCTGCCCAGGTGGCCTTAACCAAATACACAGGTATGTACAACAAGTGTCGTTTTTTCCTCGTTCAGAGAACCATCCTGTGTTTTATAACTGGTTTAAGAGCCAAAGGGTTTGTATTTGAGAGCACTTTTTTATATTTTTTTTTAACCAAAGTTAAATCTTTCAGTGACAATACATAGCACAAAGATATTGTCATAAAAGAATTAATACCAGGAAGTATGTGTTTTTATTGCTTGAAGCTTTCTGTGCTGAGTTATTGGTTATCACACACACTTGGAGCATTTGTTCCCACTGTTGCTCCTGTCTGAAATATCATTTGACAAGTTGGTGGGAACAAGAGCTGATTTTGGATTCCTCGGTTGTTCCTATAAATGTAGAGAGGATTCAGACGGATGCCGAAGCTTTTGTGATGTTGGGCTTCCTGAATGAACACATGAAGCTGAAAAAGCAGGCAGCTGGAGCCTATAAGAGGTGGGCACACTGTCCTAATAAAGGAGTTATCGGCATGTGTGCGTAGTTTAAAGCAGTTGCACACTTACACTCCTTCTCCTCGTACTTCCTCTTAGAGCTGTGGCGCTGCTCCAGAACAGTTCACAAACAGAAGAACTCGGCTTTGCTCTCAGAGGCTACGCTCGGGCACTCTGGTAACTCAAACACTTTTCACTTCACATCTTTTCACTAGTAGCGGATAGTATTTAAAGGATGTGTGGGAGAATTCTACGGAGAGTAATGTTGACATGTTTTGCTGTACTGAGAATAAAACTCTTCAACCTGTTTCCCCAAAACTTATACTAGTGTAATATATTTCTAAGGGCAGTTGTTGTTAAACATGCGTGCGATTCCCCGGGCCAATGGGGGAGGAGAATGAGGACACAGGAGGCAGAGAATGGAGAGAGTGCTGCTCTTCCTCTTTTACCACCCTTTCAAAGCTATTAATTTCATGCTCTCAGGCACACACACACACAAAATGAAATAAGGTCATATCGCAGTGTCCTGTCGTTCTGCTTAAGTTGAGCTCAGCCACGTCAGGGTAGGTAAGGTTGGAACTGTCTCTCTCTGGCATCTGGCAGCCTACTGAGCACAGGCTGCCATAAAACCACACACAGGTGTAGACAATCCCTCTTTACCTGATCGTTCTGCACGACTTTCTCTCCACTACAGCCACTGCTTGACCGTGGCCGTTTTTTTCCCTACAAAGCTTTAACAAATTAAGCTTTGAAACGCTCCATTCATCATTTCAGAGATGGGGCTACTTTTTCAGTAGGAAAAAAGTTATGAGTTGTTGCCAGTGTAGTTTTGTCTGTTGGTGCATTAAAGTGTGCCTGTTATGGTTTTTCGAATATTACCTTTCAAGGAGTGTGTTATAGAGCTGTTTGTGAATGTAAAAACATCTGCAAAGTTTCAAAAATCAAAGCGCACGACGAACAGAGTTATTGACTCCTGAAAGAAGGAAGCAATTCTGAACAGCTGAAACGAGTCGTTAGTGACTCCAGACTTTACTTCCTGTACTAACCTACGTAGATTTGTAACAAAATGCCTTGCCTCTGGTCTTCATTGGCTGCTCGCTGACAGCGGTAGACCAATCACAACAGACTGGGACATCTGACCAATCAGAGCAGAGTATGCTCTCTGTAAGGAGGAGTTTAGAACGAATCCTTTAGAACGAATGATTGAACGAGTCGTTTGTGACACTGGGGGGAAAGCGGTAATGCTGCAATTTAAATTATGAGCATGTTAAAGTGTTTTTCGACCTTGGATACAAGTAAATATATTGTATGAGACCTTTAAAACAATGTTAGGCATGTTTCAAAACCATAATAGGTGCACTTTAACACCATAAAACGTCAGGACGCATAAATAATCAAACTCGTTGTGTATAAAAACAGCTTTGGTCTGACGTCCTCTTGTGTTCGTCTCAAAATGCCCTTAGACTTCTATAAGGAGTGAGTTTTGAGATTCTTTTCCTCCGTGTAGAAAATGTTCTTGTCACTGTAATCTCCTCTACACTACAGTTTTATATGGATGCAAATTGGGTTGAAAATGCTGGAGTATACCTTTAATTTGAAACAGTTGTAAATCTTTGAACATATTGTAAAAAGGGTAAATATTATTTTATAAGCACGTTCTCTCGTAGTGACACAGATCAGTGGGAAGAGGCTGTCCGTCATTATTCCTCCACATCACTAGAGGAGCTGCATGATCTCACAGGCATGGCTCTGGCCTGGTTTAGAGCTGGACGTCTCCAGGAGAGTGTTAATGGTAAGTGTAGTTCTTTTTAAGGTCTGAGGCGTAGTACTGGTGCATTTTAAGCTTATCTTGTGTGTGTGTGTGTGTGTGTGTGTGCGCGTGGTTTTTGATTGTGTTCCAGCCTATGAGAAAGCTCTTGCAGTGGCCTCCACTGAGAAGGAGAAAGCCTATATACTAACAGCTCTGGCTTTACTACAGCACCGATTGGGGAACATGGACACTGCCAAAACTTTGCTCTTTAAGTGGTGAGCTCTTCAAATCATCAGCCTTGACAGATCACTACTGGTGCTGGATTTTACTGAGATCAGCCTTCCTCTTACTTTGTGTGCATGTTCTTCACACAGCTCATTGCTGAAGGAGCCAGTTCCAGAAAGTTTGCTGTGTCTATGTGCTTTGGGCCTGGTCCATGGAGACGCCACCCTGGCCAGCGCTGCCCTCTCGGAGCTGATGAAGCTGGATGGAGCTTTGAGGGGTGCTGTGGAAGAGCACTGCCTGCTCACTTGCACCCTGCTGGCCTTACAGGGCAACTACAACGCTGTGCAGAGAGAGGCTTCCAGGGCAGTGTTCAGGTATATGTTAAATCTGGTGGTACTGACCATCTCCAGAATTATGACCTTATCCAGAATTGAGACATTGGAGGAATATCGGATTTGCCTGCTCAAAGCTTATAAAGCAAATACGAGATGAACCTTTCATTAAACGAGTCAAACACTGGTGCTAGAAAAATTACAGCATCAGCTAAACGAGTCAGTTTCCGTTATCACTTGTGTATAACAGAAGCACAGCACTTTTGACGTTTACAAAGCGCTGACACTGGAGATTCCTTCCAGAAATGAAGAATCGAGGTCTCCTCACAGAAGACTTCGCCGTATCAACAAATACACACTTCTAATTTGTCTTTAATCCCTTAATCTGTCTCCCTTACATAAATATAATGCTTTAGTCATTATTACATATAAATGTGGATATTTATTGGTACTGACACACGCGCACGCAATTCCTCCTCATTGGTCTGACTCACCACGACGATATGAGTGGCCTTTAGTTTCATTTTTGAGTATACATGTCTGGTCGTTTTGATTAATTAAGGCTCTTTCTGTCTAAATCATGTCACTAGTGATTAAATATCCAAAAGATGAAACGGTGCACTAGGGCTGCACGATTACGGCCAAAATGATCATCGCGATTATTTTGATCAGTATTGAGTTCACGATTATTTATCATGATTATTCATAGATTTTAGGGACAACATATTTTTATTTAAATAAACCGACCGCTGCTTTCACCTCCATGTTTTGCTACATTCCTGGTAGTGTACAATATAAAATGAAAAAATTTAAATATAATTTATAAAAATATAAATAAAATTGTACCCAAAATATAGGTTAAGTAAAAATAAAAATGCCATCAACCAAATGATAATACGCATCAAATATAACGATATGAAAATGAAAACACAATATCAGTGTTTACAGGAGGAGAGACGCAGACAAATCACCCAATAGAGTGGTGCAGTCATGACGTCATTTTGTTCCGAAACCCGGAAGTTATCATCACACCGGTTCCCTCGACAAAAACCCAACAGGATTCTCACATAGGCTTTTGGATTATTTTGAAAAATAAGCTCTGTGATCAATAAAAGTTTACAACACTAACACGTTTTGTCCATCAAGATCATTTTCACAAATGAAAATACAATCGCCAGAATACAATAATTACAATCGCCAGAAATAAAAAGCTAACCGTATGCTATAAATGATCTACACCACGGTCGCTCGACTTTAACGTCACCATCACCATTCCAACAACTTCTCCAAACTTGATTTAAAAACATTTTCCATAATACGTATTTACTCTGTGGATGAATCTTCATCCAGGGTATTTTTAGGGGGAATTGTGCACCGCACACCTGAACCAGTTTATCCACAAAGACTTTTCCTGTTCGGCGTGACGACGTTTGTAGTGCCTTTTAGCAACATGTTAGCAACCGCCGTTTTCAATACATGTAAAAGCTTTTTAAAAAAATCACACGTGGGGTATTACTGGTGTATTTTACGTCATAGAATAAAACGTGAAAATATTTTGAGCTTGTGTTCACCACAGACCTTATTTCAGGCTTTTAACCAAAATCCCATTCAAAAACTCATTGATTCGGCACGATTGAACCGGATTGCTAAAATTGTGCAGACCTACGGTGCACCTGAACTCCTCTTTGTTATCACAAAACCCTTAAATTGTTTATTTAATTGCGTATTGAATCTTTGACGTCTCTGTTTGACGTCTTCTTTTGACAGAAACCCAGGAAATCCGTCCCTGTGGGCGCTGCTGTCCAGACTGGTGCCACAGTACTGTCCCAGCAAAGCTGACGTAAGCCCACCAGAACCATTTTACATCTAGATATGACGTGATGTGTATAAACTTAAATGCTATTACTTTGAGTGTTCTGTCATTAAAAAGGTAATGATAATCCAATTTCACATTTTACACCTACACTAAATGTTCAGTGCAGATAAGAAGTCACTGAGGTGACTCCCCCAAACAATATTTCCTTATGTTCAAACTTATCGTAAGACCATTGTAAGTAAAAATGCACAGTTTTAGGCATAGAGTCAAAGTTTATGATGTTATAATCTGTTGTGCTTACTGTATATCAGAATGCTTCTATTTATTTATTTATTTATTTATTTGTTTGTTTGTTTATTTGTTTGTAATGCTCGTATAGCTGCAGAGTAAACTCCAGGTTTGTGATGAGAAGTTTGAAATATCAAGGGGGATGTAGGAACTTTCCACCTCTGACTGTATTCGGAACGCAGCATTAAATAATGTCACTCGGACAGTAAACGAACGGATCCTCGGCACAGTTTTCGAGGTTAACGTTACGGCGGCATTATTTGAAGCCGCGATCATACTGGAAAGCTGGCGCTATGTAGATAACAATATAAACTTAAATGTCATTTCGACATTTTTTGGGGTATTTGTGGTGGATTTCAAAAATGAAATTATGTAGTTTGAAGGAAGAATTTTATGAGGTTTTGAACATATATTTTATGGGATAGATTTTGAGTGGCGCAATACTAATCTAATCTTGGCTGATTAGATAGCATAGACTACAATGGTAAATTTGTATCTTTTTTTTATTATATTTTATTTATTTTATGAAGTATTCCTTTAAGGATGAAACAAATTTTAAGCCATTAAAGTCCTGCACAAGTAACATTCTGTCTCTCTCAGGGTGGAGCCGTAGCAGGTAGCGTGGCATGTCATGCTAGCATGACTCTAGGAAAGGTGGGTTTGACTTGGTAATAATTTGAACAGATAAAGCAGTAGAATAAGAAGAATGGCTGTCTCACTACTGATTTATACCTTCTGTGTTGTTCTCTAGAGGGCACTGCTGTACAGCGGCGTAAATCAGTTGGCCTCAGGCAGACACTCTGGGGAAGACAGGAGGAAAAATGCTCTAAAGACCACCCAGAGAGCTGTACTGCTCTGTCCAGGTTGGTTTAGGACTGAGGGTTTGTCCTAAGGGTAGCCAAGAAGTGCAACAAGAACGTGTGTTGTATAGTAATGTTTGGAGAGCGGGTCTTATAGAGATATATATATATATATATATATATATATATATATATATTCATGCTATGCAACTGTTGTGTATTTCTTTAGTCCTCTGTATTCAGCTTGCATAAAAGTTACTGCATAATTATTCACTGCTGTTTGTGTGAAACATCTAAGATTAGCTCTGGAGCAACCAGTTGCCATCAGAAGTTACATAATTAGTTAATCGGAGTCCACCTGCGTGCAAGTCCAAAAGTATGAGTCAGGGTTTGGTTATTAAAAAAATATCCCACCATTAAATCCGTAATTAAAATACGAATATAATATGGCACAGCCATGACATTGTCTAGAGGAGGTCTTCCACTAAATGTCAGTGACCTGGTAAAGAGAGCATTAGTCCGAGAAACCGTCAGCGATAGGCCAACGATAACTCTGGAGGAGCTGGAGAGATCTGAAGGACATCCACACCCTAGACTTTACACAAATCTGGTCTTTATGGAAGAGTGGTGAGGCGTATGAACTCTCATTTGGAGTTTGCCAAAAGGCAAGTTGAAAACTTCTATATGATCCTACCAGCGAAGCATGCTGGTGGTAGCATCATGTTGAGAGCTACCCTATTACTCCAGATTCAGTTGCACTTGTCTCGAGTTTTATGGAGGCATGAAATCAACCCTGCGTGTGATATAAACTGAGTCCTACAAGTTTCAGGCGAAAGATTGTTTAGAAAGAAGTAGTGTTCACGATTAGTTCGTTCATTCATAGCTGGCATGATTAAATCATTTTACAGAGTGATGTTTTAGCTAACATTCTGTATGTAGTTAATAATGTACAGTTGTAATTGTGTATTCTTTCTCCCTTGTATTCAGACGATCCTGCGGGGTGGGCGGGGCTTATGGCTGCATGTCACACAGAGAATGTAGCATGTGCCCTGTCAGGCTCCTCCCCCTGCAAAGAAGGTCTAGAGAGAGTGTTTATGACACTGGTGTCAGAGAAAGGTCAGTAAACGGTGTATTTGTTGCTAGCATGTTATCCAATAAGACTTACCGGTTTCGTGGAATATAGATTTTGTTTTTAATTTATCAATCAATTTGCATATATTTGAAGGCAGAAAATCCACATTTGAATGTTCACACATCGTGTTCTTCTGGTTGCGTAACAAATTTATTAAAGTGCATGGTTTGTTTTTTTTTGGATAATTACTCATGCCGATTGTGTGATAGTTTTTTTCCCCCTGTTTGTGGCAGTATAAAATTAAAACGTATTAATGTATCTGAATGTATTGTAATACTAAATATTTTAAGCAATTGAAATTTGATGCCATTTTTTTATTTATTTAATATAACAGCGCTAATGGAAGGTGTACCAAATTTGTGCGTGGGCATATGTGCGGGCGTGTGTGTGTGTGTGTGTGTGTGTGTGTGTGTGTGTGTGTGTGTACACTGTGTTCCAGTGAAAAGCCTGCAGAGAGAGGATGGGCTTTTGGCTCAGGCTCTGGAAGGCTGGGTTCTGCAGCAGACTGTGACAGGACTCAAACAGAGCGGCCTGTATGATGAAGCTGAAGCCCTGTGTTCACAGGTTCTCTAGCTTTCTCGCTTTCCTTTTTTTTTTTTTTTTTATCTCGCTACTCATTCTGTCTCTCCTCAGCCGTCCGTTTGGGCCACAGGTGCAGACAGAAGCACTGGCCATCGTTACCACACACGTAGGGCTTTTATAGCATGAATGAGTCATGTGTCCGAGCCATAGTATCTGTGAATCTCCTCCATCCGTTCTTCCACTCAGTTTTTGATCCCGCCTCATTTCACACACGATTACAACCAGCCTTTATCATCTTTATGATATGTTTTTGACTGTTTCGACCGCTTATTACATCTTCAGTTTCGTGGGATCCTACTTTATTATTAAGACCGGAGTTCTGAGCACGTTTTCATCAGCTGATCTCCTTCAGCCTAAATGATTTATGTCAAATGATCAGTAATATTAAATAGGACCTTTTAATCCCTGTAATAAATGTGACAGCATCTCAGCATGTTGCTTTTTCCTTTGTGAAATATTAATGTACTCTAGCTATTGTTGTTTTGCTGTTGCTTATTGTTATTCTTTAAGCATACTTTTTTAAACGGTTCAACTAGTGTAGAGTAATATTATTTTAATACTATTTATTATTATTTTTTTGAAATGTAACTATCTTTTGTAAGGAAGCTAGTAACAGATGACTTTGTAAGGAGGCTAGTAACATATGTACATAATTGGGTCCTAAAGATGTTTTATGTTTTAGTCACCAAACATGCCAAACAGCATTATTAAGCTGTATCAAATGATATTTTCCAATCGATCAACCAACTCATTCCATCACTTTGTACATCCAAAGTCACGTTAAATGGTTCCGATTTGATCGTTTTCATTTGTCAATGATATTTGTATCACAACCCCCCATCATGCCACCACAAACCCACAGGTTGATCTATTCTACTCATATTACACATATTCATGAGTAATATAAGTCTGTATATGTGAACTGCCTGTCTGTGTGTGTTGCAGGTGTTGAGTGTGTCTCCTGAGCATCCTGCAGTGTTCCTGTTGCTCAGGCAGGTTCAGTGCGAATGCCTCCTGCTGTCTGATGCCGGAGACTGCATCCCCCCAACGGTGCTGGACCAGCTGAGTGCTGCTGTCATGGCCAACCCAACCTCAGTGTCTGCTTGGCACGTGAGTACTGCCTCATAGACGTCGTCTAATCTCGCTCTACACACGAAATCCACTTGTTTGGTGTCCTATCAACGGAACGGGATCACCAAAGGGACCACTGCTGATCAGGTATTATCTGAGCAGTGGTCTGTGTCACTGCTGGATTGAGAAACAGTATGTCGGCTAAGAACATCCATCTGGCAGCAGGAACCGACAGTCATAGGCTCGAGTATATTTAACACAAATTGTGCACGGGGGGGAAATAAGCTATTAGCTCTGTACACCTACAAGTTTTTCCAACAAGTACGATGTGTCTAATAAAGAGGCAACTAATGGATCTTTTCCACCAAACATTTCTGAGCAAGGAAGATAAAGCATTCCGATGGCATTTGCTCAGGAGTGAAGTTAATACTGGAATTTATAACCCGTGCTCGGCAGGATTTTTTGCCACGGTTCGTTACTCGTACTACAGACTGAACCATGTGGGTGGGATAGGTTGATGCCCACTACCAGTCAAAAGTTTGGAGACACTTGTATTCCGAGAAACTGAAATGTTTCTCATTGTTGATGATCAAATGTTGATCTGAAGGTGTACGATAAAATGTTTGAAATCAGTGTTTCAGACAAAAATATAAATCGTGGCAACATATTAATTTCTTTTATTAGAAAACTCACATTTTATTTACAGAAAAATATATATTTAATGGACGACTCGGAGCGAAATATTCCGAAAAGCAGCCAATAAGTATCCAGCGTAGGTGGGAACTCCTTTAATACTGTTTAAAAAGCATCTCAGGGGAATTCCTCAAGAAATCAGTCGAGAAAACGCCAAGAATACATTTCTGGAAAGTCTCGGCAAAAAGCGTGTCCACTTTGAAGATGTTAAAGTATTAAATTATTTTGATTTATTTTGGATTTTTTTTTTTTATCACAACATGATTCCCATAGTTCCATTTGTGTTACTCCAGAGTTTTGATGATTTTATTATTATTATTATTATAAAATGTGGAGATAAAAATAAAGAATGAGTGTGTCTAAACTTTTGACCGGTAGTGTATTTATTCACCCTGTGTTGTGAGAATTGGAGAGACTTTCCGTCTCTGTAAAATTTAAAAGCAGTTATAAGAAGGAACGATGTTTGCTAAGCCAGAGATGGGTTTTATAGTAACTGATGACCTTGAGAGTCAAATCATTCAGCCGTTCATATGACTACTACATCAAAAGGATGCTGATATACTGCTGCTCATTTCAGGTAAACTGTGCTAATCACCATATGTATAGACAGGAACAAGATGAATATACAGCGATGCCCTGTTTTGGCTTAATGGCGTTTGAGTAAACGCCCGGGTACGTAACCTGCACGCGGCTCGGCAAAGTAGTGCAGTACGCCGATGCCACAAGCCTCTTCAATGAGCGTCGTAGACATAAATATAATGATTGGATCACGATAATTACTGTAAGCATACAGCGCTACAAGCGTTCAGAGATGATTCTGTCCCAAAGCACAACTCGGCTCACGGTCCACTCTGCTCTTACCACTGTCCATCATCATGCTTTAGTACTATTGCTTGAGAGAACAAAAAATGATTGCTAAAATTGTTGTAAGAGATTAGGATCTACTTTAGATGACGTGACATCTAACAAATCTTTTTTTTAACAGTTGTACTTCTCCTTGTGTGTGTGTGTGTGTGTGTGTGTTAGTGGCTGGCGGAGGTGTACCGCTCTCAGGGTTTGCTGGCACAGGCCTCGGTGGCTCTGAGACAGAGTCTGCAGCTCACCTCTCAGCTCGGTCACTACAGCGGGAAGCTCAGCAGTCTGCTGCGCCTCGCCCTGCTCTCTCTCACCCCCTGCATGGTGAGTACACACGCCTGCCTTGTGAATGGCTCTGACTTATTATATGCGCATTTTGAGTTTACATGCATGAGTTTTAGCATCACATGCATTTCAAACCCTGATCTGTTGAAACCTATTTCATATAAATGCACTGCATACACACTGTGTATGGCTTGCTCCGAATATAAACAGGAAACGGCATGTTTGAAACCTGACTCATTCATTAGAACATGATGCTTTTTCCCTATTTCAGCTTTCCATCGTGAAACTCCTCCCCGCTGCTCTTTATTACTGTTTACCTAAATGAAAAAGAATGAGTTTAATAACCAGTTTCAAAAGTAATTACAATGGGTGGGGGAAATGTGAATCCCATACTGTTCTGTAATAATATCACAGGTCTGAAATTCTCGAATTGGTGAATGGAGAGTGTGCACGTGGCCTAGAATATCTCATACGCAGTGTTCTGTCATTGTGATATTATTAAAACATGACAAGATAATGAACTCGGTTCATTTTAAAGCATAAATCGTTCAGTACGTTTCTCCAGTGCCCGAGAAGCGACTATAAATCGATGAAGGAACTTTAAAACTACGTGATCTATGTGTAAATATACCGTTTGAAAATGCATCCATTTCCTCCCGCTACATGTACAGAGAATAAAAGCAGTTCACATTCATCACAGGTAGAGACGAGTGGGATCTCAAGTATTTGATTTGCACTCTAATATTCTGTGTAATTTATGTAACAGGACAAGAACCTGTTAATACCATAATGAATGATTTTGTTGCAAAATCCTTTGCTCAGTTTGCCAGATTGTAGATCAAGAGAATTTACTCGTATGTCTTACATATTAAATTTGACCCAAACACAAGTGAATATAATATAATATAATCGGAATATATGTATACAAGTATACAAGTATTACAAGAATACAAGTATTCGCCCCAATCTCTTCCCCCCCCCCACCCACCCATTTTGTAGTGCTACATCCTTGAGCTATAAATGGACTTATTTTGGGATTTACACTGTTTGATTTACACAATATGTCTAACATTTGGAAGATGCAAAATATTTTTTATTGCGACACAAATGCTAATTAATTCTTTGTTTTTTGTTTTTTTAAGCGTTCTATTCACCCTGTTTTTTTCAATAACAGCTGCAATAACAGCTGTGTCTATCCGCTTTGCACGTCTGGATCCTGATATTTTCGCCCATTCGTGCCAAAATTGTCCAAGCACCGTCATGTTGCATTAAGACAGTAATGTTCAAGTCCTGCCATAGATTTTCAGTCAGATCAATAGAGATTTCACTGTTTAAAAATAAATGAACTACTTAAAAATGTAACCGTTTATTGTTATTGATTTCAGAGGTAGTTTTAAGGCCTTATGTGTGTCGGGAAGTTTGCCGAAAATACCAGAATGTGTTATCTGTCATTAAAACAGCTCAATTACAGTGTGTGTTTTCGCACAGTCCTTATATGATATTTTTTTGTGACGCACACTGCTGTACAGATGTTAAAACATGACTAGGATGAGAGATGGACACACACACACACACACACACACACACACAGTAGAGCAGAGTAAACAGTGTCTGTTGTCTCCTGTTGTTGGAAAGGAAAGCCCTATTCGTGTTGCTGACAGTACTGCAGAAGGAAAGTGCAAACGATGCTGCGTCACAGACATCCATGGGGATTTCCTCCTCTCACTCATCAGTCTGGAGATTACAGAGGGATAGGGATAGATGGACAGATGTTGCCTGCCCACAGTGTGCCATTAGCAGGGGTGTTAAAAGCACCTTTCACTCATTTTCTGGTAGAAATGAATGCCCTGAAAGTGATTGGCCTTTTTAAGCTGGACATAAGCAGACTGTCGGTTTAAAACTACTTAAATATTGAACCCTAGCATGTATAAAATGGTTATAATGACAGTGCCGTAATAGATTTTATATCACAGCAATGTAGAATTCTTGAATCTGCTCTTGAGAGACAGAAACTGATCGATGTTCTATAACAGCAGCTCTGACAGTAGCGCTGGCTGTAATTCAAGTCCCACGTTTATATTAATGTTGGTTTAGTGGACTTTCTACGATATTAAACCTAAATATAAACGGTTAAACGTGCGATGTGGTTCCTTAATCGAAGTTAAATTGTAATTGTCTGCAAATCGCTGTGGCGTAAGAGCGATAAAACACTTCGGGATATGCCGTTACAGGAAAATGCTTTATAAAAATGTTTTATCCCTTACAGAATATAACATAATTAGCAGAAATTAAAGCAGCCAGAAACAAAAAAAAATAAGTTCAAGATGAGCACTTAAAAAAAAAAAAAAAAAAAAAAAAAAAAAAAAAAAAAAGCTAAAATTTTTCTGATTGACAGGTTAAGACTGCCAGTCATTTTTTTGTGTTTATTTATTTTTGTAAAGGAACCTATTAAACTAGAAAAAAAATGTCCATTAGAGGTGTAACGATGCAAGGCTCTCGATTCAATACGTCTATGTAGGGAACGATACATTCAACAGAGCAAGCAAGAAGACTCTCTCCTGCTTTAAGACCACATTTCCTGACTAATTCGGTTTGGGTAAAAATAAATAAATAAAAATCACCATGGCGATCGGGAATTCATAGCTGCATAGATAGAACCGATATAACTGTATAATAATAGAGAATGCTGGATCCAAGAACATGTTGGAGGTACAGAGAGCTGTGAGACTTCATACACACTGCCTTGAGAATCACACCAGCAGGGTTGGCAGGTACACTGTTTTTACACCAAATTTTTCGTGTTAGCATCAGGTCATTTTGAGAATTAATTGAGGTGGAAATTTAGTTGAGGTCTTGGCAACCCTGAACACCAACGAAAGCCTGGGCAGATCGCTAATGTCTAGTCAGTCATGTTTAACTTTGTTACATCCTAATGTACAGCTTTTCTTTCATTATACGCTGCTAGGAGTCTGAATGGGTCATGCAAACACTGTATTTGTATCCTAATTAAGTTTCAATTATTGTATTTAATGTAATGTCAAATGAAACCGAAGGCACATATTCATATAAAATGTGCGATTTTTCCGTATTGATGTATCGAATCGAGACCCCGAATCGAGAGGTTGATTTGTGTGTATCGTTACACCAATAATGGTACTGTGATATTTTCTCTGATTATGCCCCTGGTCATGTTTCCATCATGTTTTTATTTATTTTTTTTAATTTAAATTCTCACAAGTAAGGTGTAGTCTGGGACATGACGCTTTTTCGACAGTATGTCATCGGAACATAATGGAGCAGTAATACGGCTTCCTTTCTCTTCGCTGTCTTTTTTCCACCCTCACTTGTACAGTGTAGTAATTATCCCTCCTGTATATGTCTTGTGTTTAAGCTGACTCCAGCTTTGTCCCTCTAATTAAATTAGACCGTCTCATTCCAAAGCAATCTCTTGATTAAAACGTCTTTGCATATTTCATTTTTTTTTATTATTATTATTATAGATGGAGGAAAACCAGCCAAATGGAGCTCTTGCTTTACTTTCTTCAGGTTGTTTGTACAGTTAAATACTGTGGATAGTTGTACTCTTAGTAGCTTGTTCTAACCACAGTTGAGGGGTTATGTAATAAGTATAAAGGAATTACAAATGGGGATTTGTTTTGGGGGGAAAAACTGGAACTTGCCTATGGTAAGAAAGCTCATAGTTTGAGAATAATTTAGCAGTAAGTGAAGGTAAACACAGTAGGTTATTGAGATGACCTTGTGTGCAGAGTGCTGTGATTAAGTCCAGCTTGTTGTGTGTGTGTGTGTGTGTGTGTGTGTGTGTGTGTGCATGCGTGTGTGAGATACTAGGCTGGAGTTGGAGGCGCGGAATGGAGCAGTCTTGTCCGTGAAGCCTGTACCGAGGTGCTGAAGCTGGGTCCGTGTCCTGTGGCTTCACTTTTCCAGGCTCTGCTTCAGTTCTCCATCAAGATGGGAGCCAGGTAACACATGGAGAAGAACTGAGGAGCTGCTGGAGACAGTGATCACTACAAGTGGGCGATTTAGCCCAATTTATCTTTAAAATTTTTTTTTTTTTTTTTTTTAAAGTTTTCTTTTCATAGAAATCTGAAAATGAGAACAGAAATGACTCCGTGGTTTTTGTGTCATTTCTACCAGTGCACTGCTCGCCGCTAGTGATAAGCATAAGAGTTCCTCCCAACACACAAAACTGACATCAGACACGCAGCTTCACTAAAGCCAAGTCATAACGCACCTGCTTAGAGAGGACTAGCTTTAAGCTCACTTTATTCTTTTGGCTGTATGACCGACAGAGCAATATAGCCAGCCAATAAAATTTGCATGCTGGTGCCATAAATATTGAGCAAAACCCATTGGCTTCCTCTCCGGTTTCATTTCACTGGTTTTATGAATGTCAATTCTTTTTCCCCAGGGAGACACGGCGTCTGTTGGAGAAGATCGTTTACGGACCGAGTTCAAGAGACGTGAAAACTGTAGCGGCGGTGGCTCGCTGGTACCTCCTGCGCCACCTACATGCCAAAGACGACCTGCAGCTGATAGATGTAAGGACTCGCACATGAATTAGTAATCTTACAAACACGAATGACTCGATTCAGTACGTCTATGTAGTGAACAATACATTTAACAGAGCAAGCAAGAAGACTCTCTCTCTCTCTCTCTCTCTCTCTAAAAATATATCACCATGGCGATTGGGAATTCATAGCTGCAGATATAACAGATAAAAATGTATAATAGAGAATGCTGGGTTCAAAAACATGTTAGCGCTGCAGAGGGCTGTGTGACTCAATGCAAGAATTCCAGTTCATCATGTCTCAAATCACATAAAATTGAAACAGTGGGAAATGAATTTAGCTTGTAGCCTCCCCCCCATAGGTGTAGGTATGGTTAAGTTAAGTTTTTGATCAATCAGACAACAAGAATCAGTGTTAGCTGCAAGATTTTTATTAATGAGCTTGTTCTAACACAGTACGTTATCATTTCAATAGTAAAAACGTCTTCATAAATGACTTTTCGAACATGTCATCTGACGACGTAACGTTTTCTGTGAGGAGACGTTTATTTCCCACACAAAATCATGTCCCCTAAATCAGTGCACTGTCTAATATTTATAGTACTTTCTAATAAATTGTCCTCACATCAATTAAAATATCTGCTTTAAGAAAAACTCTAGTGTTAGTGGTACCCCAAGCTCTATAAATGGGGCATGATTTAGACCACGTACATCCGACCAATTATGGGAAGAAGGCATCTCTACATGCCTCCACGTGTTCATTTAGATCGTTTCGTCTCTTATACTAGCGTCCAGGCGTCCTAGGCAGGGCAATATTGTGCATGTGTTTTTGAGTATGACTTTGGTGGAAAACTGGAGCGAGGGTCTGTATTTGTTTTACTTTATAACATTGTGACTCCGCTCTGAACAAGACTCGTTGTTTCTGTAGACCCTGATGATGGAGGCTGAAGCAGCAGGAGACCTCAGGCTGCTAGAGTTCCATAAACAGCTGTTCCCCTGAGCCTCACTGCATCCCAATCTCATCTACTCAGCACCCTGCCATGCCACAGCCAATACAGCAGCTACGTTCTCAATCCTGCCTCCTTCCTTCATGTTTTGGTTGCAATTATTAGCTACATTAAAACCGCTCTAGGCCTAATAAAGCACTGTCAGTTAACCGATCACTCATAATTCACAATTATGAGAGTCCTATGCATGTTTTGTGCCTAAAAATTGTGAAATAAAATCGAAGATGATCACAGCTGCCATTAATCGTTAACAACTAGTAGGCAGGCCTAAAGTACTTCTAAATACGAGCACAGCACAATAAATGCTGTTTAATATATTGCGTATAATAAGAGTTTTTGCTTTAATTAAAGCAGACTCTGCCAAAGCCTAAGGCTTGTGTTTTTTTTTTCCCCCCCTATAAGTTTTATGCTGCCAATGAAATAAGAGCACAAGCGCACAATGGCCAATAGCTGTATGAAATACGAGCGCACTTTCTCCTTCACAGCGCCAGATTCAGATCATCGATCCAGACAACCACAGCCAAGAACCATTCAACCAGCCCAGACAAGCCAAGCCATTTCTCATTGCTCCTTTTACAAATGCTTCATGGATGTTCTGCAGAGATGAAAATGAGTCTAATACCAAACTTCTGAAAACTTCTCAAACACTTTGATCATGTACCAGAAGAGACGTGAAAGTAGTCATTAGTTTGATTTCTTTCAAATTGCAGTGGGCTGTATGCTTTTTTGTCCAATAAAGCAATTAAGCAAAAAGGAAAAACTGAGAGTTTATGAACTGCATGGAAGAGTCATCAGAAACAGCTGTGACCTCATCACAAGCGTGAACATCTGATATATGCAAAACAACATCTTACGAAAACAAGTGCTGTAAATCGATTAACTCTTTGGTCACAAGGTGTGTTTGGAGGAAAAAAGGAGCATCATTTGATGAAAAGAACACCTTGCCGACCTAGCATGGGGTCAGTCTGTTTTGCTTGGGGGTTGTATGATAGCCAGTTGCACAGGAAACACTAGATGGAAGAATAGAGGTCAAAAGTCAGGTCAAGGTCAAAAAACACTTTAAAGTGCTCATAATTTAAATTGCAGCATTACCTTTTCTCCCCAGTGTCACAAACGACTCGTTAAATGATTCGTTCTAAGGGATTCATTCTAAACTCCTCCTTTCAGAGAGCATACTCTGGTCTGATTGGTCAGATGTGCCAGTCTGTTGTGATTGGTCTACCGCTGTCAGCGTGTGTCAAAAAGGAAACACCCACTACCATAACGAGTTTTAGCTCCGTCTGTCAGCGAGCAGACAATGAAGACCAGAGGCGGGGCTTTTTGTTACAAACCTACGTAGGTTAATACAGGAAGTAAAGTCTGGAGTCACTAACGACTCGTTTCAGCTGTTCAGAATCGATTCTTTCTTTTGGGAGTCAATAACTCCTTTTGTCATGCGCTTTGATTTTTGAAACTTTGCAGACGTTTTTACATTCACAAACAGCTCTATAGCACACTACATGAAAGGTAATATCTGAAAAACTATAATAGGTGTGCTTTAACTGCTTTATCTTGTATTCCATTTACATCAGACTCATGTGTAATTGATTAAGCTCAGAATAGCAAAACTGTCTCTATTATCAAACGAATGATCATTCATTAAAATGACATCACGAGTGTTGACCATGTTGGTTTAAAAGCAATCTGATCCGGAATGTTCCCCATTCACCTTCTCTTGTTTTCTGTATAGCTCAGGCATCTGTCTGTCCCACCACCATCCTCCGAATCTGCCTGATGTCTTTCTTCAGTTCTCCTTTGTCTAGTTTGGCCTTGGTGTCGCCAATGTGTCTGAGGGAAGCGATGGCATCATGAACCAATTGGAAACCTGTGTGTCACATCACACACACACACACACACACACACACACACACACATACAAAGTGCTGAGGGCCCTCTTCTAACACTTGTAAAACTGCCTGTGTGTCAGTGTGTGTCTGGTGTCTGGAGTCTCATCTATAATGCATTACATTCCCCGAGCCTGCTTCAGCAGTGAGATTGAGTGAGAGCTTTTTGCTGCTACCAGCTGAATGATTATTTGTCAAGCTCTTTGTGGCTGCTCAGATTTACTGAAGTGGCCTGGAGTTTTACAGGTCAAGTGTTCGCAGTTTTCTAGGGAAATACTACAGCTGCGGTTACTACCACTTTAGGTGAATGCGCTGGAAATTGCTAGTGAATAGACAATAGAAACAATCCAATAGGCTGCAGGATAGTTTGAAATGCATAGTGACACCTGCCTCACACGCATGTTGGGCACACAAACTGATCAGCAGTGCACTTTTAGATTGAACCTTCTGCAAGAGCTGCTGGAGGAGTAAATAATATATTACCTCAGTGAAATTAAACACCTGTCTGACTTTGTGTGCTGTGGTTAAGTCGGAAAGCCATGACAATGAGTTCTGTTTCTAGATTTTCAGACTTCTCTAGAAGCTGTTGAAACTGGAAAGCTGGGCAAAATAAATAAAAAAAAAATCTTCAAAACTACAATCAGATCCAGGAAGCTCTCTCTAATGCATACAGCAACACAAGATACTGGAGTCCATCCATCCATCCATCTTCTATACCGCTTATCTTTTTCAGGGTCACGGGGAACCTGGAGCCTATCCCAGGAGGCATGGGGCACAAGGCAGGGTACACCCTGGACAGGGTGCCAATCCATCACAGGGCACACATACACACTCACACACCCATTCATACACTACGGACACTTTGGACATGCCAATCAGTCTACCATGCATGTCTTTGGACTGGGGGAGGAAACCGGAGTACACGGAGGAAACCCCCGCACACACATGGCCCCGGTGGGAATCAAACCCCTGAGGTGTGAGGTAAACGTGCTAACCACTAAGCCACCGTGCGCCCCCAGATCACCGCCATTGCACTGTACCAGATCACCTGACTCACCTGACTGATACTCCCTTCTCATCTGCTCCAGTTCAGCTTGGAAACTGTTCTCCAAAGACTGAATTCTGGTGTTCATTTTGCTCTCCGTTTGTTTTGCCCGATCTACAGAACGCTCCTTTTCCAACTGCTTCTCCACACGGCCCAGCTGAGTCGAAATGAGATCTACTTGTGCTTTCAGCTTCTCCTCCACCTCCACCTCAACACACACAAACATGGAATTATTAAATGAAGAAACGTCAGGACAAATATGATGCCTGGAATTCCAATCTTCCTAGCTAACTACCTTCATTTATATATATATATATATATAAATATAGTCTAAGAACACACTGTCCAATCAAAGGAAAAAGTACACTAAGCGACATATGACCATAAGTGGGGTTTTTTCTTTGTAATAGTGTAATAGTTGTCCCACATCCTTTTTATTATGCCATTGATAAGACCTTGTGATACAATGCATTGCTCAATAATAAGAATTTCACTGTCACGCTACTGATTGATATTAGATTTTTTAGTTCTCCCAACCAGCCATCACTACAGCGCTTACTTATCTCGTTTGATCTGAACACCAACACACAGAATTTACCATTCTGTCCTGCAGCAGTGCGTGCAGCTGTTGCCTGTTTTGTGTTTGCGTTTGGGCCGTGTTGCTCAGCTGCTCTTCTGTCCATTTCCTGATCCTGGCTGCTTCCTCCTCCAGCTTCCTCAATCCATGGGATGTCCTACACATCCACAAGAGTATAACTCACACAGATAGATTTTCCTTTTATAAAATCTTCCAAGCATATTAGTGGAACTACGCATTAGCGTTAGTAGAGTTTTCTGGCGATGGAGCAGAAGTCAGTGGATAGTTTAATAACAAATGAGTGCAAATCAAAGGGCAAAAGTTCAAATATGGTCAAATGCTTCCCTCTTGTATTACTTCCGTTCATTTTCAAATTAGTGGTTGAAGTGTTTCTCACTTTGATCAGCAACCTTGTCTTATTAGCCTTTAAATTGGTTTGTTCCCCTCAGTGCAGATGTTATAATCTTAAAATTACCATGAACCCTCCTGAGTCACATAGCTTGCTAATGCGCCCTGCAAGTTTTTGTTAATGCAATGTCTCTGAATCTCCAGTCGTTTGAACTCTAATGCTGCCATTTGGATCACAATTGAAGTTCATCCAAGGCTCTCTTCAATAGAAGAGGGCAAATACACTGTATGGCCAAAGGTTTTTGGACACCTGACCATCACACCCATATGTGAGTCTTCCCCAAATTGCTGGCACAAACTTGGAAGCATAGGATGTCTTTGTGTGCTATGCTTTACAGTATCCCTTCCCTGGAACTAAGTGGCACAAACCTGTTCCAGCTTGACAATGCCCATGATCACAAAGCAAGCTCCATGAAGATATGGTTTGACTTTTGGATGAACTGAAACACTCCTCCACCAGGTCTCCTCACCTGACATCAGTGCCAGACCTCACTAATATTCTTGTGGCTGAATGAGCGAGCCAATTTATAACCACTAATACTAAGTCGTAATTTGTCTCTGGGGGCCATTTATGCCAAACCAGCCAGATCCTTATAAGCTGTTCATGTTCGTCACACTGGCTAGACTCAACACTCACTCTCAGTTGGTAGTGCATGAGACTCTTAATCTCAGGACCATGGGTTTGAACCCCATACTGGTCACCAAACCTAACTACTGGGATTGCACAAGCTAGTACACTCTCTCAGTGCTGGTCCCAAGCCCAAAAAAAACCGGAGAATTGCGTCAGGAAAGACATCCATCGTAAAACCTGTGCCAAATCAAATATGCGGATCATAAACCAGATAAACCGCTGTGACCACCACTGCCTTGAAGAAGAAATATAGTAGCTGCTTAGGCTGCCAATAAGATTCAGGTCAAATTATTTGCTATCTTATAATAAGAAATGAAATATGAAAATAAATATGAAGTTCAAAGACAGACTGTGATGTTATGGTATACAATGATGGGATTCTAGAGTCAGCTCCAAATTATGGGCACTCCACAATGAAATTGAGCAAAAATTATTGTATGATCGAAACACCTCACATAATGATGAAGAACTGTTTGAAGTTTCAAAATGTTTAGAGAAGTCCCAAAATGTTTGGGTAGTTCCTTTAAGTCATTGTAAGGGTGCAAATCATTTAAAAAGCAAAACATAATAGTAATAATAATAATAATAATAATAATAATAATAATAATAATTCCTTAGATTTATATAGCGCTTTTCTAGACACTCAAAATGCTTTACATTGTATGGGGGAAATCTCCTCAAACCACCACCAGTGTGCAGCATCCACCTGGATGATGCGACGGCAGCCATAGTGTGCCAGAACACCCACCACACATCAGCTATTAGTGGAGAAGAGATGAGAGAGTGATGTAGCCAATTCAGGGATGGAGATTATTAGGGGGCCATGATAGATAAGGGCCAATGGGGGAATTTCGCCGGGACACTGGGATTATACTCTTTTACAAAAAGTGTCCTGGGATTTTTAATGACCACAGTGACTCAGGACCTTGGTTTAATGTCTCATCAGAAAAAAATAATGCTGTTTTTATACTGTCCCTGTCACTATACTGGGGCAATAAGACCCACACAGAGTGAGCTCCCCCTGCTGGTGTCACTAATACCATTTCCAGTAGCAACCTTAGTTCTCCCCAAGAGGGGGGCTCCCATCCAGGTACTGGTTATCCTCAGCCCTGTTTAACTTCCATGGGATACCAGGTGAGAACTACAGGGAGCTATGGCTCTGACAACAAACACTTTCTACACTTAATATCTTCATGTATTATTAAGGTTACATAATATTTTCATAAATTCATGCTAATTTTCATAGTGTCTGAGGTGAACTCTAGACTATTCTGTGATTTAAAAAAAATGACCTCACCTTATTTCAAGCTGTTGGATGTCTCTCTGTATGTCTCTTGTAGTATTCTTCTGGGACACAATCTGCTCTGACTGTGATGTCTCCAACCTTCCCAAAGACTCTGAAATCTAATAAAGGAGATGACAGGCAAATCTGGTATTTTAGATATGGATTATAAAAAGGTCATCATGTATCTCCTTTTATTGTAATACAGTTCTGAAGAATTGTAGAAGAAAAGCCATGTTGATTAATGTGGGAGCATGTTGGGTGCCCGCATGATGCTGTGTAACTGATTTACAGCATTCATTCTGCTTTATCCAGGTTAGTATCACTGTGGTTTATATGACTAATATAGTTTATATTGAGTAATTTAGCTTATATTAGAATGTTGTTTGGGGGGGGAGGGGGAAGAGAAAATTTGAAAATATTGCAAGCAAACAAAAATAATAATTGGTTTGGATTTGTTACGGGAACGAGAAGATTGGTCAGAATTCCTTTGGGAGCTAATGGGACTGGGATTTTTGCGCAGACCTTTAGTAGGGTCCTTGAAAGATCTAACTAAACACACTGAGATCATCAATCTACTTGGAACTGAACTACACACTTTCCTGGCATGGTGATCTACAGCTCTGCTGCTCTGTCTGTTTAGACATATTGTGTGGTTGTTTCTGGCTTTCACTGATTTGATTTCCTGTCTTTTTCAGTTACCTTTATGGCACCTTGAGAGTGCTCTCCCTTGATTTAATGTATTTACATCATAGTGATTTACTGTTTGTCACTGAGCTCTACATTCAATACAGCAAGTGAGCTTTTTAAAAGGAGAATGAGAACAGGGCAGTTCTCCGATGGAAATGAGCTACAGCATGTCTTAGGGTTGAGGCGGTGTAATAACTCACACAGGTCAAAATCATGTACCTTTATGTGCATCCAGAGCAATTTCTAGCTAGATGCAGTATAAGCGGTCATACAGGGGCCCCGGGACACTAGGGGGCTCTGTTAAAATGCAGGATTTAATATATACAGATACCTCTGAAAATATTAGAACAGTAAGTCTAATTATTTTGTTTTTGCTGTACTCTGAGGACATTTGGATTTGAGATCAAAAGGTTGAATATGCGATGATCGATCTGAATGTCACTTTTCATTTCTTGATCTTTACATGCGTTAAACAATTTAGAACATGGCACCTTTTGTTTGAACTGACCCATTTTTCAAGTGAGCAAAATGTTATAACATGTAACTAACAGGTGTTTCTTGTTGCTCAAGTGTGCCTTGTTAGATTGACTGTTTAAACAATCACTAGCTCTGAATATCTGCTCTTGGTTTGAGCCCTGGGTTTCGCCTGTGAAGACTGCATTTGTTTATAAAGGACAAACCAACGTGAAGACCAGAGAGCTGTCTCTGGGAGAAAAGCAAGCCATTTTGAAACTGAGAGAAGAGGGAAAATCTTGATTCTTGAACAAGCATTGGGCCTGGACAGTACAACAATTGGGAATGTCCTGAAAAAGAAAGAAACTAATAACTAGACATCAAACAGGTTGGTCAAGAAAAACAAGAGCAGGATCATTGTGAGAGCTGTGAAGAAAAAAATCCAAAAACAACAGTCAGTGACATCACCACCAACTCCACATGGCAGGGGTGAAGTTATCATAATCCACCGTTTGAAGAAGAAAAGAAAGCGCAGGCCATACCACAAAATGCAAACCACTCATCAGCAGTAAAAATCAGTAGACCAGATTGGAATTTCCGGAAAAAAAAATACAGAGCTGAGCCACAAAAGTTCTGGAAATAAGATTAACCTCTATCACAGTGATAGAAAAGCCAAAGAGTGGAGAAATAAAGGATCTGCTCATGATCCAAAACATATGAGCTCATTGGTCATGCACATGGCTGCTTCTGGAACAGGCTCACTCATCTTTATTGATGATGCAACTCATAATGGTAGCAGCAGAATGAATTCAGAAGGCTACAGAGACTTTCTGTCTGCTAATTTACAGAGAAATGCAGCCTACCTAATTAGGAGGAACTTCATCATGCACAAAGACAATGACCCAAAAACATACTGCCAACTCAGCAAAGGATTTCATCAGGGGGGGAAAAGTGGAACGTTTTAGACTGGCCAAGTCAATCACTAGACCTTAACCCAACTGAGCAGCATTTCACCTCCTGAAGAGGAGACTGAAGGGAGAAACCCACCAAAACAAACAACAACTGAACGAAGCTGCAGTACGAAGCCTGAAAAGACATCAACAATTTGGTGATGTCAGTGGGTTGTTGGTTTGATGCAGTTATTACAAGCGAATATTAAGTGTTATTAAATACAATTTACTGTACTTTAAGACTATCTGTTCCTATACTATACGTTTGCCTACATTTTTTTGCCTACTTTTCACCTAAAATATTTGGGTGGTCTGCCACCAACGGTGTCATGTTCTAAATTGTTTAACACATCTAGATGTTAAATTGGCCTTGCCGTACTTTCGGAGGGGTGTGTTTATAGAAACAGCCCTGTGATAAACAGATGTGTTTTAAGCTGCTGGTTTTCTATTTCACACATTTTCTAACATACCATCAACCAGAACTACTAGCACCCTTCACTATCCCCTCCCTAACCCCAAACAAGGTTAAAAAAAATGTATTATAGTCTTAAATTTGTACATATCATCTTCAGTTTAGACCACAGGTATTCAGTTAGGGTTTACAGAGATGGAAATGGCCTCTGCCAAGCACTGATTTTCTGTTCTTCGAACCAAATTCTGCTGATTTGCATGTATGTTTGAGTCCATCTTATCTATCTTGAAATATCCTTCTACAATCAAATCTTTCTGGGGGAAAAAACTTCCCTGGTATATAATGATATTTATGATCTCATCAGTCTTCACAAGTGTAAACAGCCCTAAAGCATCAATGATCCACAATACCACAGTTGGTGTCAGGTGGGGTGTCAAGTATGCATGGCCAAACATTTAGTTTCAGTGGCAAATTTCACGTACTGCATTTTGTAGTCTGGTCTCTATTTTTTCATGCAGCCCATCCATACTGCTATTTTCCCCCATGTTGATACAAAAAAATAATAATTGAGTCAAATGTTGACAGTGACGAGGAAGCCTTTATTTGTCACATATACATGATACAATGCCCCTGGAGCAGATAGGGTGTTGCTCACGGGCCCAACAATGACAGCATGGCATGTGCTGGAGCTTGAACGCCCAACATTCAGATCACTAACCCATAGCCTTAACCACCTGAGCCCTAACAAATCATGAGAACTAGTAAGGTTTTACACACCTTTAGGTAGACTGACTGCATTTACTGCTGTGTTTGTTATACTGATCTCTTACACAAGGCAAGGTTACAAAGTTTCCTGAACTTCATCAGATTTTTTTGTAATACATTTTTAAGGTTTTCGTTTTCATATGAATTCATAATGTCTCACCTTGAGCTCCAAGTCTCTGAGTCTGAGCTCAATTACAGAATGCATCTCAGTGACTTCCTGCTGGAGCGTCAGGATTTCCTGTCCTCTAGCTGCAACATCCGCAGACAGCTTGGCTATAGTGGCATCACACCTATTAACACAAAAATAGCCTTAGATTAATGGTTCAAGAGACCTGGGGTATCAGTGGCATGTGACATGGATGGGTTGAGGTACCCTTGAGCCAAGGCTTCAGCAATGTACTCTTTCATGGCTTTGGTTTCTGGAACAGAAAGGGAGTAAACACACCCTCTAGGGGGAGTAGTGCCTGCCAACCAGCAATAGAACAGTCCCAGGGTCGGTGGGGTGGTAACTTGAAGGGTTTATCCTTGCTGAACACTTCATGCAAGTTAGCATAGCGTGCTGGAATTCTCAATTCATTTTTGGTTTCTCAGGATTTCTATAAGGGTAGAGTGACATGGAAGAGACATACAGACTTTAAAACAGGTTGCTCTCTGATCCCCTCTGCAGGTTTGGAAAATCTTCTATATTACACTGATCATCTATTGAATCCACTGTTTATGATTGCAGAGTAATTGGCCTTGGGAGGTTACAGTGGTTTGGAGGTTGTGCACCTTAGCTGGATCCATGGTAGCAGGCGAAGCCTTCGTAATGCAGGACTCAGAGACATTGTGTAAGGTTCCATATGCATGAGGTTTATTTGGACAAACCATGAAGGGTCAGAAAAATGGTCAGAAAAAAATCACCAACAACATAAACAAATCCAAACCACAATCCAGAATCGGGGTCAAGGTACCAGGCGGGATCAAAATACCAAAATAGCAGAATAAATGTCAAAACAGAATGTCAAGGCAAAGGGCCAAAGATAGATCAAATCAAGGCAAGGCAAGGTCAAACACAAGAATCTATCCACAAAAACATGGCTCAGAGCTCACAAAACTGTCAGGGAAACTGTAAGGCTTCACGTGGAAGTTCAAGTTCATATGCTTTAATATAGCAGTTCAACAGGACAAAGGAAACACCACCAAAGAAGCGGGGTTAATATTCAGGGGTGGGCACCTGCTGGTGGTCTGGAGTGAGAAAGCCCAGGCTAGATGTCACAGTCTCATTAGTCCACAGAGAATTTTAACTAGAACATGGAGGACATTGAATCCAAGTAGTCAGCTGTCTCAGTCCTGCTTGCCTTATCTGCCCCTACACAATAGAACTCAAAAGAATGTAAGCAAGGAACCTGTTTATGGAGGTACTTACACAGATCCTAGCATAATATATAGTGGTGGTGGGGGCCAAAGAACAAGCAGACAAAATCAATATTTATGCTGCATGATGGCATATGTAGTGTTGCCACCTAACAGCTCCACCAGCTTCAATTTGATGCTGAGCTCGAGATGGGTTTCCTCTCACTGTATGAAAATATGCCAGTATGTGGATTGGCTCAAAATTGCCTTTAGGTGTCAGTGAATTGTTGTCCCGGTGTAGACTGAACCTTAATATGAGTAACTAAGGCAAAGGATTAAAGCATTGAGAACCTTACAGTTTCTGGTTTTTTGGTGGACTGTAAAGACTGCAACACCGAGGAAAATGTCAGATGTGTACCTAGTGTGGGTTCCTTATTTCAGAGGTAACAAAAACTCTCACACCCATATGTGGGCCTTCCCCAATCTGTTGCCACAAACTTGGAATCACACAATTGTCAAGTAGAACTAAGGGCTCTAGCCCAAACCTGTTCCAGCATGACAGCATCCCTGTGCTCAAAGCAAGGTCTAGGAAAACATGGTTTGCCAAGGTTGGAGTGGAAGAACCGAGTGGTTGGAACTGAGCCTTGACTGCAACCCTGCTGAACCCCTTTGGGATTAAGTGGAATGTTGAAAGCCTTTCCAGAACAGTGGTGGCTGTTATAGCAGCAGAATGGGGACCACCTCTATGTTAATGCCCATGTTTTGGAATGGGATGTTCAACAAGCACAACTGGCTGCAATGGTCAGGTGCCCAAATGCCTTAGGCCATATACTGTGTGTGTGTGTGTGTGTGTGTGTGTGTGTGTGTGTGTGTATTGTATGTGACTGTTTACACTGACATTTTACTTTCATGATTTTTTAAATCGATACCTGGCCACTCTACCCCGAAGATCTCCAACCACAGCCAAGTTCTTGTGATCCAGGCTTTGAACTGCAAAAGTTGTCCCTGATGCTATACTGTCCCTCTGAACAATCTGAGCCTCCAGCACCTATGAGTAACAGTTGAGTTGTTATAACACTAAGAATTAAATAACTGACTGTTCATTACAACAGTCACTCTGCTAAATAAATTAGTTTGGAAGTCATTTAACTCCTTTTGCAACCAATGATTCAGTGACACTGATTTACGTACTTAATCTACTCGTATGCATTTTCAAATCTGTCTTAGCTAAATCACACTTGGAGAGAGAAATTGTGGCAATGTGTCACATGATTCGTTCTCCCTCACATGGTCAATGTCCCATTTCTTAATTCATTCCTAAGAAAGTGAATATAGACTCAATTTCTACTATAACTATCAGTAGACACTAGTATACCTGAATATCCTTGCTGAGGTGTTTGACAATATTTGTGATGATATGTATGTGGTTTTCTAGTAGTTTCCTTGCAGATGCCTCCATCAAAACAGATCCCTGCGTGGCATGCAGACTGCTGACCACATCTTCTTTGATCCTGAATGCCTTCTCTAGCAAAGTGGCCAGGGTTTGTTCTGGTCTGCTCATCTCCATATATGCTGGCCTTTGTGAACAGGCAAAATATACATTTAGAATTTACAATGGAGTGTTTCAAATCGTGGTTAATATTATGGTTAACTGTTATGAGAGAACTTCTTATGAGAGAACTTTTTATCTTGGGGTTTAATTTCATGAGAGATAGATAGATAGATAGATAGATAGATAGATAGACTTTCTTGCAAAAATATTGATATTATGTAGACATAATAAATACTATGTATATGTGTAAATGCGTGTAGTGCTTATATGTCACTTTTTTCATTATGTGTACATACTGTAAAAACAAGTATTTTTTCCAATAAATGAAAACAATAGAGCAAAAATAAATGCAATATCCAATGAGATATTATTAATAATAGACTAAGTAAAATGTGTATTGGTCTAGAAACACCCTTCATGTAGTGAGGTAGATCTATAGATAGATCTGAGAACTACAATCTTTCCCATTTTGCATGTATCTCAAATCATGTATAGCACAACAGTTACAGCATTTAAAACCCAATTTTTCCATTTTTTCCGAGAACTCATTAACAGCACCATATGATGGGTTTTTCCAGGTCACCACGCCTATGTTAATAGTTACAATTAGAGAGCCTGGCAGTTGGGTCTAAACATCTTAATAAGCTGAGAGGCACAAAGTGCCTATTAACAGTGTTTCTGTTAAACTCACTTAAATCTGTGAACACCCCTGAGGACCTTCATGAATCACATGAGATTAGCTGCTGTCATGGTGTCATGCTGATGATCTCAATGCATTAGTTCTTTTTTAATAATGGCCTAATCAAATAACTGAAAGGTCATGGATTAAACATGGGTCCCAACATGATCACTTCCAGAGTGTTGAAGCCAGACGACTTGATTTCAAGTTCAATTTGCATACTGTTTATAGTGGTGTTACACAATGACTGTGTATTATATATTATAACAAGTAATTGCACATTAGTAGAATATCAGTCTAATCTGCGTTTAAGGATATCCTTTTAAGGTGAAAAATTAAAGTTGAAAAAATTTGGGAAGAACGTTTTGAGTATGAGTATGCAAAATTATTTTAAAATGCTGCAAATGTACTGTCTTTACATAAGTTTATATAATCTTAGGACGAAATTAGAAAAAAGGCAAACTACAAAAATGTCATTTATAGTAAAAAGTGTGTCAGATTTCGATGTTTGATAGGATAGGTGGATAGGTGGGTTAATGGTTAATGCGTTCACCTCACACTCCCAGGGTTGGGGGTTTGATTCCCACCACGGCCCTGTGTGTGTGTGTGGAGTTTGTGTGTTCTCCTTGCGTGATGTGGGGGTTTCCTCCGGGTACTCCGGTTTCCTCCCCCAGTCCAAAGACATGCATGGTAGACTGACTGACATGCCGTAGTGTGTGTGAATGTGTATGTGATTGTGCCTTGCGATGGATTTGCACCCCGTCCAGTGTATACTTGTGCCCAATGCTTCCATGGATAGGCTCCAGGTTCTCCGTGACCCAGTAGGATAAGCGGAATAGAAAATGGATGAATCATAAGATCATAAGGATAAAAAACTGCTCAAATTCTGTAAACAAACAAAATTAAAGCAGGTTATATCAAAATCTTGATATGAATATTCTAATAACTTGCCTGTTCACCCTTTACCTTTATTACTGGCTCCTTTTCATCTTTTAGAACAGTTTCTTGCTCTCTCAATGGCTGTAGGTCAGCGCTGCAGTTATATTCAGTCAAAACACATTTCACATTACGCGATTTTGAATTGCAGACAGGTCCAGATATTTAACATGTTCGATATCTCACTTATATCGGTGACGCGTCTGCGCTTCTCTCAGATCGCGTCTTTGATCATTTGTACATTGGGCCGCTCACGGGAGCGAGTTCTGATTTGCAATGTGATTTCGGGCTTTTGTCGGCGATCTCCACAAAACTATCGGCGAGTGAAAATCGAGCCTAACGTCATGTAGCGTAAACTCTGCATTAGCTGTAATATATAGCTATTTTTGTAGATTAATGATATTTTTTAACTCAAAAATCAATAGAAACATTTCCACTCAACTGAAACATTCACAATTTCATATTGTTGTCTTATTTACATACATCAGTATTCTGTTATTAGCATATCACTTGATTGCTTAGTAGCATCGGTAGTGTAGCAGAACAATATTTTTTTTTCTTTCGTGGAGATTTCAGTTGAGAAAAAAAAACTCTTTTAATGATGATCTTAAAAAAATTAGCAAATGGTGCATTTTAATATGAGTTTAAGTTTCGTAGCAGCAGTTATCTGTACCATTCATCTCTTACCTAGCTTACTATTATTAGCTGGCAGAAAAACAACTCAACCACAAAACGGTTGTGTTATCATCGTAAAAGGCATGTTTCCAACAGATCAGTGGTTAAATTCTGTTAACCCTTTCATTAAGGCTGTTTTTAGGAAAATATCAAATTTAAGTAAATCACCCCCAGATCACTCAAAACCACTATTGTAATGCAACATATCCTGATTATGCAATTATCCTGATTTCTGCTGCTCTCTAGACTATTTGGCATTTTCAGTGCAGCATATGTCTGTTACATCTGAAGCCTTCTATCCAAAAACCTATAATAAATAAATAAATAAATAAATACAACTTCAGTAAACACCTTAGTGTTTATTGAAATCAGTGCCATCATGCAACAGTCCTAAACTGTGTAAATGTTGTGTGGTGGGTTATTTTTTCTACCCAAACCCTGGCTTAAGCCTTTGGGTCATTTAATTGGGTAATTTTCTCAGTCTTGGGTAGTTTTTTGGGGTAGTTTTGTGTAACCCAACCGTTGGGTTATTGGTTGGGTCATTTTCACTGACAGTTGAATCAATGCACCCCTCCTCCTCCCCCACCCAAACACCTCAGCCCAGCTCATTGGGTCCAATTCAACTCAGTGTGGACTGTTTGAATTCGCCTCAGGTGGAGGTAGTGGTTTTTGAGGAGAGGAAACCAAATGGCCACAGTTAAGTTAATGTTCATCATTGTTAAGCATTAATGCTGCTGAAAATTCCTGGCCGAGTTTATTATATTTAGGCAGGGAGCTCTAAAAAATGTATTCATTGGAAAATAGTAACTCAGTGAGTGAAAATTAACTTTACCTATCACTACGGCTTCAAAAGTGAAGATGATGTACTGCTTCCTCAGGGTTGGCGTTACACTACTAGTGTCATGTGTTTATGTTGGCTGGGAAATATGGACTGAGGTTATTATATAATTCTCTGGGTCTGCATCTTATCTGAGACTCCGAGTTAGGGTTAGCTAGCTGGATGCTGTCACCAGTCACCGTAGGGATGAGTGATGCTAATCTAAAAGCTCACCTGAGTTGATAGCATTACTTTAGCATACAGCTCGCCGTAATATTAGGCATTCCTATTCCTGTTTTGAAAGTTGACAATAATGTAGCATTACAGCTCTTCACCATGATGTAATACAGAGAATGGGTTAACGTTAACTACATTTAGCAAGTGTTTTGGACAAGGCCAGCTGTAGTAATTCGCATTAGGAGGATGGGTTAGGTCCGGGTTTCTTCATGTATTCAGTGAAGGTTAATGCTGGTTATCAGGTGCAGACAGTCAGTGGCTAACAGAACTTAGCTAGCTCAGTAATGTCAAGGCCAAAAGTTCTTCACAAGGTTAACGTGACAAAAAGAGAGGATAGGGTTTAGGTTGTAATGCTTTTCACCATCTCTGTAATGTTTGTTGACTTAATTAGGTTGTTCAAAAAATTGGCATTGAAGTGCTAAAGGCTGGAAAATAAACATTCGCAAGCTAGCTAGAGTTTCCTGGTGAGTCTACAGCGTCATTTTGTTCATTAGGAGAGCGGAGGCCACATTTCCAAAATTTCTCAGTTGAAGCCCAAAGGCATTTCTTCATATTTTGTAGCTAACAACTAACCAACACTCTTTTTGCTCTTTTACAGCTTTTCAGACGGAAGGAAGTGGGTCTCTTGTCTTCCCAGATGGCCGGGAGATTTGTAAGAAGATGCATCAACTCCAATTCTTACATCTGTCTAATGTTTAAATGATTTTAATGAATGTCACCTGAATTTCATGCAATTGTTAGCATAGTTAAAAGCAACACAAAATGTTTTCTGCAAGTGTGTTAAAAATGAACACATGATTGAGTGAAGGTCCGTATCAAAATATTTATCCATAAAACCATTACTGTACACTAGAAAAAGCAAAAAGGTGCGATAACAGTCCAGTTTACATGACATTAAATGCACCGCTATCTTCGTTAGCTTTGGTTTACTTGTTTGTAATGCCCACTGGATCGTAAGTTGGTGAAAATCTGACGTTTTCATCTTAAATATATGACTTATTTGAGTCAATTATTTCAAAGTCTATATGTAAACACCACTTTAGCAGCTCTAGCAATACATTTCTGAACACTTTCTTGTGTATAAATAAAGGAGATAGCATGCTGACATATTTGTTTATAATGTGGTAGATTTGACATTTTCAAAGAGTAAAAATAACCCTGAAAATATTAAAACATTTATGAAATCAAATTAACCCAGGGTTTTTGTAAAAAATGAAAACATCCTTTCAGTTGGAAAAACAAGCCATTTGCTGGGTTAAAATGAACAAGACAACTTGATGGGTTTGTTTAACCCAAAATGTCCTATACCCAGCCGTTGGGCTAAAAATAACCCGATTTGGGTTGTTTTTAACCCAGTGTACATTTCAATTATGTTGCTCCTGTATATTTTATTCAAAAACAATGTCTGAATGTTAAAACTTTTGTTTCTAAACACATTGGAAGAATTCAAGAATTCCAATTCAAGTTCATATGATATACAATTTAAAGTAAAGAATCTAGATGTTTTTAAATGCTTTGTGCATGAAGGGGTTAATGACCAGAGCAGTGTCTTTGGCTGTGAGACTTGTTGGCGCAGAATTATTGCTTATAAACAAGGCTCAGGACAATCATTTTGTTGTCCTAAGAATGTGCCAATCATTTTGTTGTCCTAAGAATCACAGAATGTGCCTTTAAAACAGAGAAATAAAAGTCTAATAAAATTAGACTTTTACGATAACATTTATAGACCTACTGTACGGCTGTAAATCTGTCTCACTGGACAAGTTTACACTTTTTTTTATACCTTTTGGCATCAGGGTTCTCTGGGAATAACAAAATTCTTTCATGATCATATTGTTTAAAGTCTAAAACCACATTAGCCTGGCGTTATTGTAGTGAACTACTATTCTATAGTGTTTTAGGCTTCTTCTAAAATTGAATTTGTAGACATTTTAAGACATGAAATACGTCATATTTTCCACACAAAGTCCAGCACTTGCCTGCAAATGGTTTCCCTTCTGTCCCGTGTATGAACCTGCCTGTTGTTTAATCTGATCTCTTAGCTACTGCAGTCAGTGCTCTGTGGGTGTGACTGTATACCTGACAACCACTTACACTAAATTATATTACACAGCAAATGAAAAGAGAAGAGGAAAGAACATGTCAACATGTTTTGATTACTGATTCAAAACGAGACGTCAGGTGTTGAGAACATGATAAACATGATAAACAGCTTAGTGTTGAGACAGATGTCTTCGCCATACTCACTAACTTCTCATTAGTGGGCTGATGATTCTCCTGATGATTTCCCCAGGATTTAATTTCATCACAGTGTCTGTTTCACACTCATACAGTTTATAAAACAGTCTATGTAAAGTCTCTTTAGGGAAATTTAACTCATTCCCATTTGTATTGTTCATTAATGCAAATGACACTGGTATTGGTTCACTAGGGAAGTGATGTCCTGTACTTCCCCATGTGGGGACCTTCCAACTGTATTTAGTGTATCTTGCTTGTCTGAGACGTTAGCACTGCTATAATGTAATGTCCTTTATTGAGGGTGTGTCAGAGAGATCGCCCTTCATGAGCGATTGCCCTAAATTTGACTCGTTGCTGGAATCATTTGATTGGTCACTTGATGAAAATCCCATGTAAATTTACTATAAGAAATTGATCCAAACAAAAGAATATATAATTTCTGACGAACTGCAGAGTGGGATTTATTTATATTTCCATGCTTTAACTATCACATTACTGATACAAAAATTCTCATCCCCTTTACAAATAAGATACATACCTATTAAGGCAATCACACTGATATACTCAAAAGTTAAAGGAAACATATTAAATGTGTTTTTATTGAAATATTTGTGATGTGTTCAGCGACTCTGTTGCTGATTTGCTGGTTGGTGCTGTGCTTTTGTTATTCCCATGAGACGTTAGCAATTGTGTGCTGTGCTAATGTCACAGATAGACATTGCTAGTGCAGATGTTTAATGCAAGAAAAAAATTCAGTGATCCCAAACATAAGAAATAACAGTCGTGGCGTTGATAGTGATATTAGCATGAAGGTTGAAGCTTTTGGAACCTGATCTGTTTAAGCAGAGTATACAGATGAGAAGGTGAGAGCTGCAGGACTGAATCTCATTGGTACCACTAGCAGCACGTCGTTCTCCCAAATTCAGAAAAGACAGCCCATCCTGCTATAGGATGGATTAATAAAAATAAATAAAATGTACAGAAATGTTGCCTAGCTCAAAACCGTAGCCATTTTGAAGCAAAAACATCACTCTCAGTTAGAAGAGCCATCCATCCATTTTCTGTACCACTTATCCTACACGGGGTCTCAAGGAGCCTGGAGCCTTTCCCAGGGAACTCGGGGCATACCCCCTGGACAGGGTGCCAGTTCATCGCAGGGCACAATCGCAAACACACATTTACACACTATGGATGCCAATCAAGCTAAACGCATGTCTTTGGACCGGAAAACCGAAGCACCCAGAGGAAACCCCCGAAGCACAAGGAGAACATGCGAACTCTGCACACTCAAGGCAGAGGTGGGAATCGAGCCCTCAACCCTGAAGGTTCAAGGCAAACGTACTAACCACACTCAGCAGACTCAACTAGGAGATGTGGATAAAAATATGAAGGCAGAATTGTATACGTAATTCAGATGATAATATACCATACTTCCATCGTGATTTGTATAGGCCTATTTTTAACGTCTTATTCTGTAAGACGTCTTACTCTGTTAATTCTATTAACCAAACAGTGGCACTGGAAACATTTAGACATCCAGTTTGCTAGAGTGCTCGCCAACAACTTCCTTGCATTGTTAGCTACATTAGCCAGTACAAAACTAAAGAAACAAAATTCAGAGACCAAACAGGTCTCTCTCTTTTTTTTGTTTTTAGCATTATTTTATTTTATTATATCAAAGAAATATTAAAATATAATTACACTTAAACACTGATTCGCTGAGTCCCACAATGAAATGCCTTGAAATGCACTGATGCCATCTTTGTTTATCAGAATTTTTTTTTATAACCTTAAGTGTTCTTTGGTTGTCCCTCAGTGAGAACCCTTAATGGTTCTATGTACATAAAACTGTAGAACAGTGTTTCCCTGTCAGAAAGGGTTCCAAGTAGAACCGCTTTAGAAATCCAAAGACACTTCATGAATCTATACAGTGGACCAGAACAGCTGAAGAACTTCTTTGTAGTGCAATTTTTTTTAGCTTTGATATTTAGATTTTTTATTATTTTTTATTTTTTTTATTTAAGGCGTATCATCAGATAGACCAATAGCAGATGTTGCCCGAGAGGAGGCGTACACGAATCCATAATGGTGCAACGGTTAAAGCGTGTTTCTCACTCACAGCGACTCACTTTTCTCATTCGAGTCGTTCGAACTGCAGTTTGAAGTGAATCGAATTACTCGCGTGTGATTCACCAGGCCTACTTCGCGCTCTTACCTGTGATTCGACTCAGCTGACTCACTCAAAAGAGTCGTTTGAGAATCCCTCATCACTGGAATCGTTTGGAAATGTACACCTGGTGTGAGAGGCCATTAAAGAGTGAATAACCAACCTGATTAATTTATATAGCTATGTTATTCACCTGGAAACTGGAGATGACCATACTGAACATAATCTTATAATAATAATGATAATAAAATGTACAAAGTGAGCTGCACAGACAGGGTAGAGGCGAAGCACGTGCATGGTGTTGGGTATCAGGAGTCTGTTTAAGATTTGCTCATGGACGCTTGTGTAATATAGATTACTTAAGAGTCACCTCCTCTTTAGCTTCCTGGACAATATTTTTTGCCTCTCTCTCTCTCTCTCTCTGTCTCTCTCTCGCACACACACACACACGAGAGGAACTATGCTTGTGCGATAGGCAGATGATCTCCTCGTTGAGATCAGTGAGATCAGTGAGCGGTTAAGAAGAGTTCCTGTTGTATCGCACGCTTCTTCTGGATTGGCGGATCGATCCGGTTTGTGCGCCCTCGCGCCACACCGTGACATTGGCGACGCCGCGCGCTCAACAGACTGGCGGGCTGCTGCTCGGGAACTATGGAGGAGAAAGCGAAGGGTGACAGCGCCAAGGACCAAGACGCAACCTCTGCACCGTATCAGCGGAGGATTTGGAAGAATTTCCAGGACAAGACCAGACCGTTTTTGAGCCCGAAACTCGGCTCGGAAAGACGCAGCGCGGACGTGAAGAAAGAGAGCGGCTTGTGGATGTTCAAGCGGAAAAAGAAACCGGTTCTGGACCGCATCTTCTCATCCTCTCAGCCGAACCTCAGCAGCTCGAGTCCGGGGTCTGTCCAAGGCGACAGCGCGGGACCGAGCTGCAGTGAAGGACCGGGGAAGTCCTCGCTCGCTGCTGTGGAAAGAGCTACTGCAGTGACACACATGCACACACATGAGGTTTCGGTGTCGGCCCACGGCAGCCCGCGGCTCAGTGTGGCTCATTTAACCGCGTCTCAGCCCAAAAGCTCGTCCTTGGGCTCGGCGTGCTTCGAGAAGCTCGTGCTGAACTCAGCGGACGTTTCCGGTCAGGACAAGCTGAGCAAAAACCCCAGCGATTCGGTAAGTGTCCGGGTCACTAATAATAATAATAATAATAATAATAATAATAATAATAATAATAATAATAATAAAGTGTCTAAATGTGCATGAAAGAGCAAACTAAACCAGTTCATTTCCCAGAACCAACCCAAATCAAGTTTCCTCTTGGGAAAAAAAAAAAAGAAGAAGAAAAGTTAGGCTGCATTTCCATAACATGCAACATCAAATCTAATCACTATAATATTTCATTCTCGACTTCATTCTCATGATCAGACCCATAATGAACAGGATTATGGAGGTAAGAGATTATTTCTGCAGTATGGAGCAGTGGGTTGAAGCCTTTCACCCGAATTGAGGAAGAGGAAGAGATGGATGTCCATTGTGTGGTGCTGATGCTGCACTCATGTCCATACTGACAGTTGTCATAAAACAAAGCAGAACAGGTATAACTAGAAATCCAGCATGTGTTGAATAGTGTATTACACAAATGCAAGAAACTATTCAATCATAAGGTATATTTTTAGTTGCCTTTTGAGCAGCGATAACTAACAGTAGAATAATACCCAGATTTCTCTCTAATCCTCAAATCTCCAGAGCATTGGCGGAGTTTGGGAGGGGGGAGGGCGGAGGCGCGAAGATCACGAAGATTTTTTTTTGGTCAATTTATTTTCAACGTCAAATATCCATACTAAATCATTTTTTATTACAAAATTGGTTAAAAAAATCATTACGGCGCAGGCTACTAAACGGCGTGTTGCAATTTGTTTACATGTTCGTCATTTCCCTTGAACAGTAACGCTGTGATGACCGTTAGATACCGTTGTTCGCATTTGCTCACCAAGAAGATATGAAAAATGGGAAATATGAAAAGATATCGATCTGGTGCGTGTAATCCGAGAGAGAGGTCGGAGGAAGGGACGGGCGATATCTTATCGTTTGCGATATAGCGGTAGAAATTCTCCCCACAATAAGAATGATTTTTCCCGCGATAATAACGATAAAGCCTAGTTGATGACGTGTTTCTGTATACGACGGTCTGCGACCCACTCGCAGCTCACGTGCAGAGCGAAAACAAGTACGGCGGAAGGCGGACGTGAAGCTGAGGAGGAGTCTATCGCTAAACGAGGAGCTACTGTACCTCTACATTCTGGAACTGGTTTGGTTACAGAAAGTCAGTTTTAATTTTAGATGAGTGTTTGTGTTTCTGAGGCTCTCAAGATCACAGCTATCACGTGTAGCTAAAAACAGTGGCGAACGTTACTATATTTATATCGTCATTGATATCGTTATCGCAATAAATACCAGAGAATATCGCGATATAGTTTGAAGTCCATATCGCCCATCCCTAATTGGAGGAACAGTGGAGGAAAAACTCTCTAGTTGTGCCCCACTGATGAGCTATTTTTGTCGTGCCGGCAAGCCCTCTGAAGTGACAGACCTTTCTGCTGATGGTGCTGTTGTTAGCGCTTTGGAGGATGGAGATGCTAACCAGGTGGTGTCCAACAACACTGAGGTTTTCCAGTCCTTAGCAAACTCCTCTGCAGAGGATAATATCAGTGGGGATGTTCAGGAGCAACAGAAAGTTGACGAGACAGATCAGCGTTGTCAGTCAGGGTCAGAAGAAGCCGGATGCTAACTCTGACTGTACAGCCTGCATCGACAAGTCTGAGGGTAACGGCTCATTCCAGCTCGACATAATCGAGCAATCTGTCCATTCATGTTTGAAATTGCATTTACTGCCACTATTTTTTTTATTACATGACAAGATATTAATAATGAGGGGGCCCCCCATCTGACCATCTAATAGTATTATTCATAACACTAGACACTTCATTTTAAAACACAGGAAGATCTTTTTGCATTGTAGACTTTATGTAAAGTCTCAAGCTGCTGCCAAACCCTCAGAATGCTGTAAACTCAGTGGTTTTCACTTCGGGGTGTGAAAACTGAAAACTTTCGCCTTTGTCGTCGACAAAACTCCTGTTCCTGTGTGACATGCCTGGCTTATTTCAATTGAACCTAAAAGCCTAGCAGTCAAACAGTGATCTCTAATAACACACTCAATACAGCACTGTAGGACTGAGACATTGAAAAGCTTCCCCTTCAGTAATTTAGCCTGGGTCATATTAGTAAATAAATGAAGGCAGTCTCTCTATAATCATCTGTGATGCGTTTAAACTCTAACTGCCTCCCACTTCACTGAACACTTCTATCATGGGAGACTGTCCTTCTAGCTCTTGGAGTAGAAGAGCTGATGTAGTTGAACAGATTGCTGTGCACTGTGTACACAGCATGTAGGTTTTTAATGGTCCTTAACAGCATCATATGTTCAGCAAAGAACCTTCTTTTTGTCAAGAACCATTTTTCATTGGGCTCCCGAGTTGAGCTATATGGTTCTTTGGAGATTAAATAAGATCTTTATGGTTCATTATAAGTTCATCAGAGCAGTGTAAAGGTTTTTCAAGGTATCATCCCTTAACAGGTTAACGTGAGCCCTATAAGGTTCTTTGTGGGACTGGAAAAGGTTCTCCTTGCATCACTTTTAAGAACCTTACTTAGTCCTTAAAGCACTAAGGTTTTTTTTTTTTTTTTTTTTTAAGAGAACTTATGATAACATGGTTCCTTGTGGCATTGCTGTGAAGAACCATTTCTGGGTTCTTTAAAGCACCAGTAAATAGATGGTTCTCTAAAGAACTTGAGAGTAAAAGGTTCTTTGTGCAACTTAAAAGGTTTCTCCTATGGCATCAGGCTGGAAAAACCCTTTCTGGTTCTGATTGAAACCTTTATTTTTAAGCGTGTACTTCAGCCAGCCAGCCAAACATTTTCACTCGGGTCAGATTGTAAACAATGGAAAATGAAAGTGTCCTCATCTCATAGCACCATGAGTCTGCTAAACATCTATCAGGCTTTTACAGTGAAAGCAGCTGAGAGGAAGTGAGCTTATTACTATATGCTGTATGGAAAAGTAGTTCACAAAAAGAAGTCATTAAGAAATAACAGAAGTGGAAGGTGGCTCAGGCATAGTGATTTTACCAGGATAGGCATACATGGTTTGCGTTACTTATAAATATGAGATTGTATCTTATTCAGGAAATGTTTAACACCAGACAAGGACATATTTCATCATATGATGTAATTATATTTTGTGACAAATTACTCTGGTGACTTAAACAGATATTATATATATGATACAGCAATTTGTTGCCGACACATACGCGACTTTTATCTGGTTCCTCTGGTTTCTCCATGGACTTTAATATTCGTTATGCATTAATAAGGATACAAAAGAATACAATTTTAAATCAGTACATGTTTGAAGAGCAGGATCCTCCATTTCCTATCCACAGTACAGGACTCCAGGAGTGGAATTGGAGAATCCTCGTGTTATTGAGATTTGGATTAAACCCATTAAGTTCATGTGACCAGCCAAATAGGCTAATAACTACATATCGAAATAATATAAAAACATTTATAAAGTGGGTCTGGACTTGCATTCCTCGTAACTATATGCATGTACTGTCTTATTAGTTTTACTGTACTTACCCGAACAATTCATAAATACTGAATAATATGTTTTAAGATTTATAACTGAATAATATATGCCCTGTTTGGAGCCATTCATAATGAACAGTCTCTATCAGTTCATGAATAAATCCAAATAATTTCTCTGTATCTATGCCTTGCACTTTATGTAATATACATACTTTTTGCTACTTCTGTACTGGCCTCTTTTGTTTTAAAAAATGCACCCCTTGAGAGAGAGGGGACGGTTGGTGTCAAATGCAATGTACTGTGCACTCATTGGTTAAAAATAACGGCATATTCAGGTACATATAGATGATGCAATAATAAAGTGGTGTTGATCACACAAGGTCAAAAGTGAACACTCAGATCAGATCTGCCTTTTTGTTGTCATCACGTTTTTATTATATGCAGTTAAATTTCATGAAGGCCATGTGCACAGAGACATCCTTTTTTGCACTGTTTATATTGCAAGAACTTTGTCAGAGGCTGCTATCCGGCTTTCGACTTTCTGTGTCGTAATGCTGTATTTTTTGTATTTCAGTGCATTCGGTTACATCAGAAGTGGAAGTATTTCCAGTTTGCAATTACTACAAGCCTTGCCTGATAACAACAAGTGTATGTTACGGTTTCACTTGTGGTGTATGGCAGCCAATCCTCAACAGCTTCCTGTGACAGTTTTACAGATTGATGTTAGTAAGAGGGCCTGTGTGGTGAAACTTGTACATGTTTACCATTTAGGTTTCATTGTGGAGCTCATGAAGTCTTCATTCAGCCACCTTGTGGCCTGATTCTGTCCTAGCCTCAGGAATCGCCTTTGAAGTTGTTCTCTCTGGTGTCCTGACACACATGCTGCTCTAATGATAGGCGCTCAGTTCACTCACTCAAAGCTAGAAGGCTTCTCCATTCATAAAATATACACAGTGGGGTCTGAGACCACATTGAAAATCTTTTGACATTCTGAAATATTTATCACAAAGAAAGTAAATGTTCAATATGTTGGATGTTTAATATTTGAGATTCTGCGTTATTTCTAGGTCGCTGATTTTCCTCATGCCTAATGTCTTTTATCGAAGCTTGTGTTCAGACGACGCTCTGACGGATTTGATCTTACATGGATCATAAGCTTTTGCACAAACTTGTGGAGTCCATGCCAGCTCGATTGCACACTGCCATTAAAGCAAAAAATAATGGGACATACCAAATACTAAGAAACTCTGTGACAGTGGTAGTTTTTTACCATGGTGAGCGGTGGGTAAAAATCTGAATATTGAATAAAATAAAAAATGTGGTTGGGTGTCATGCCTGGAGATGGATCTTGAGATTTGTAGGCTGGTATTTGGCCGTTTAACACTTATTTATTTCCCCCACAAACCTAACATATGGCTTCATCCAAATTTATTGGTTCAGCTCGAATCCACAATGTTCCCAGATCGCCGATGTAACATTTGGTTTCCCAACAAGATCCATCGCAGCAACAGAACCCGAAGTGAAATAGCAGAATTCGCCTGACTGGATTTTTCCACACTCAAACAAACTCGTGCCAAACTAACAGACAACACCATATAAGGTTTGATTATGATTACGTAATTTGTGTTTTAACATAAAATCTCCCGCTATATGGTAGGCTATAAATATAAATAAATGTTGCAACTGTTGTTATTATTATACTTGTATACAAAATGTTGTACTTTGTACGTGTCATAGTGCCCACTCAAGCACATTAACGTGGCGTGATGTGACACTACCGCAGGTGGCACTCCACCACTGTGGTGGCAAACTACCACCGCGGTGGTGCGGTTGTCATGGCCACCGTCACAACCTTAGACTTGTCAGTAATTTTTTTATGACTATTGTTGTATTAAATTAGAAAAGAATGCAAAATGGAGGCATTTTCACTAGTGGTCACAGATTTGTGGACCCCACTGTATGTTAAAAGATATATGTGGTGCGGCTATGGCTCAGGTGGTAGAGGGGGTTGTCCACTAATCGTAGGGTTGGAAGTTCGATTCCCGGCCCACGTGACTCCACATGCCGAAGTGTCCACGGGCAAGACGCTGAACCCCAAGTTGCTCCCGATGGCAAGTTAGCGCCTTGCATGGCAGCTCTGCTACCATTGGTGTGTGTGAATGAGACACAGTGTAAAGCACTTTGGATAAAAGCGCTATATAAGTGCAGACCATTTAGGATGCGTTAAGACTAGTTTGTGTGAAGTGTTGCAGGCAAAATACAAGGTCTTCATTTAGACTACACTTTATTATTATTCAATTATTATTCAATTCCATTCAGTAGACATAGTCAGAAAGCAGATTTACAGAAATCCAGATGTAGAGTGTAGATTGTAGCTGTTAGATATAGATCCCTAATGAGCAAGACAAATGCGACAGTGCCATGGAAAATACCTCTGAGAGGACAGGAGGAAGAAACCATTTTGCGACTCCATCCTCTACTGGGTGACACAGAATAGCAATGATTACAGCAGTCTGTACAGGAATTCATGGAGTTTATTGTGATTGTTGCAGGCAAAAATGCTTGATTTTGCTGCGGCTTTTTTCAAAGTTTGTCGGTCTTTTGCAGAATAGTTGAATTGGCGAAATTACAATTGCATGGAATTCTTTTGCACGCTGTCTCGCAGTGATGTTTGTTGGTAAATAAGACCTTTTAGATGTTCGCCGCACGTGAATCGAAGAGGGCGTTGGCTGAATGCACGTTGTGATGACGTCACGTGACGCGTCTTGGCCCAAATCTGCCGAAAATCTGCATCATTTTGAAAAATTGCAAGCTCCTCTGAATACTGCAGTTTGCTTGAAACCATGAAATCCTGGAACGACTGATTACAGTATTACGTGGTCATTTTATGTAAACAACATTCAAAAACCATGTAAATGCTCTTAATCCAGGAGCAAAGGTCAAATTCTGCCATCTCTGTAAATTTGGCTTGCATAATTCATGAATGTGGATGAATGAATATAGAAAGTTTGCCCAAACATTAATCAACATAGAGCATTCAGTCCTTTGTAATAGGTATTGTTTCAGAGCCGATTTGCTGTTGCTATCTTCATCACGTTTCCTCTTACTCTCAGAGCGGTAAACCACAGTGGGCCAACCACCCACCTAACTTACTCAGTCTGGTGCTCTCTGGCTGCTTTGCTCACTGTGTGTCTTCACGACTTAATGATCTTTCCCAGCACCCCTGGAGGCTTGTGATGATAACAAGAAGACACATAAAATGGAGGATGTGCTGTTTATAGGCTGCTTGTTATAGCTTGACTTTTCGAGCTGGAGCTACATTGTCTTTACAGTATCCTGATGGAGGAATGACTGAATATCTGACTGGATGGTTCAGGACATCTGATTGTATTGAAGCCGAAGGCTTGTTTGTCTCTGTTGTATGTTTCTAGTTTGGAGGCATGGACTTCTGAAATATTTTATAGTCACAACAGGCTTTTGAGCTTTAATTTTTGGCTTTTTTGACTCAGGCATGGCCTCTCTTTTGGTTTACGGGTTTCAGACTAGTTTCTCTTTTTGTTTGGCTACTTTACAGATTGCTCATTTCTTGATTACTTTTCTCCTGAGGTTACTTTATAGCTGGTGGCTGAGTCTTCTTGAAGTCAAAACCAGTGGTCTCAATGGAAGTTATGATTTAACGTGCCTTTGGGTCCACAGTTATATTGCTCAGCTTCAGTATAATTTGGATTATTAAAGCATAACAATTACCATAGATATAATTGAATTATGACCCCACTTACAGGTCTGGGGTGAAACTGAGTTGTAATTAATAAAGTAGTCAAGAGGTCCTAAATAAAGATGAATAAATGCTTTAGGGAAAACAAAGTTGCAATGAAACGCACATTTTCAGGTTTAATACCATTTTTATTTTTGAAATATCCTATATCTGTGGAAAAATATATTGAATATTCAAAGCTCCAAGTGTAAAATATGCAGATTGGTCTATGATAATATATATAAATAGAATTTTTCTTTAAAATATTGCATCATACAGTTATCTTATTAAACTGAGGTCTACTTGGGATCTCTTGATTTCATGCTAGCCGCTGCATCACACACACTACACCCTTTCAAAAACGATAGTTAAAGCTGGTCCTGCATTAACTATATGATGAAAGCTCTGATGAAAGCTCTGTGCTGCGCTTTTATTTCTTTGCTTGTACATAATTGTCTTCCAGATGAAAGGCCGAAGAAAGGTTACATGGATATAGTGGCCCTGAGCCTCAATTAAATACGATAAAATCACAACAATAATCTGATGTCCAATGTCATTTTCATCCATAAATTCAGGCACAGCAACAAAGACTGAGCAGATGCTAAATATTTGCACGAGAAAAGGATCTCTATTGAATCGGTTTAGCATGTAAATAAACCAAAACCATTTGCACTTCAATGCAAACCGAATTAATGATGACTGTGCCTTTTAATACGCATGCAAATAGGCCACGGAAACAGCATCAATAAATAAATTTTACTCCAATAACCATAGGTGTAGCTCTGTATGTGGCAGATTATGTCTGTGATTACTATTTTAAATGCAAGCGTGCATGTGTGGGTTGTTTTCGTGTTTGATACGTGCCAGAAAACTACCATCTTGTTGGCAGTGTCTGTCTTGCTGTAGCAAGACTCCTGTATCCTGCAGTTGGAGTCATGTGTGGGTATGTGCAGAGAGTATCTGTTGCTCAACGCTATATTTATTGGGACACCTAGTTCACCCAGAGATATAATTATTGTAGAAAGCCTGTGCCTCCTCAAGATAATTATCCTAAAGTCTCGGCATTGATCTGGCTGTGAATAATGTGGCTGAATATCTTGGCCGTTCTCAGCAGACAGAGACAGGACAGTTCATAACGATCCCAGTGTTAGTTATCAGTCCTGATATTGCATGTGAAATGACAAGTCTGATTCCGTATCAGTGTATGGATAGAGAGGCGGAGCTAAACATTAGGGGCGTGACGATTTGACGGTTTGGACCCATGCATCCATTTAAAAGGCAACACTTGAAATGAACTGACGCAAGGGTCGTAAATGAATAACTATCGAAAAAGGACAGACAACTGGTGTGTCAAAAAATGATTGATATTTTTAAATTGCTGTGTAAAGCAAGGTGATTTGCCTGCAACTTCTATAACAATCCTTCTCTATGTCATCATCATTCACGAATTTACGTTACACGTAGCTGAGATTCTGAACAAAGTTCATTTTTGAAGCTGTAAACAAAAATGAAGAAATTAGTGATGTGTCAAAAGATACATATGAGAATGCAGAGCATGGTGCTGTGTTCCTGGTTCAATTCTGAGCTGAGGTTACGGTCACATGTTCTCCCAATGTCTGTGTGGGTTTCCTCTGGGTTCTTCGGCTACATCTGCTGTAGGTGTAGACAATTCCACAGTAGCCTCAGCCTCTAATAACTCTTCTGCGGTACGCTTCTGATGTCTTTTACACACCTTTCTGGCCACAAGCTTCCGAATCTTGGTTCTGATTGGCTCTCTGCACTTCTGTTTACCAGTTTGCAAAGGAAAAATAAGCTTTTTAACAGCAAAACGAGAGCCTTTTTGGAAGAAGATATAATCGCTGGACTGAAAGACATTCACAAAATCTCATGTTAAAAATGTATTAAATAGATTTGTTTGAGGCATTTGGTGGTGAGCAAATGAGATAGAGATGGCTACAGGACAATTCTGTGGTTTCTTGGTGAAAAAAGGTTGCATGTACAGGGATATCCATACACTAGAAGGCAGCATCCATGCTCCCCCCAGCCATATATACATTTACAAATTGTTAGAAACAGCTTTTATTGATAATTTTCACCTTCTGTTGTTTATGAGCAGCAAACTGTGGAGCGTTATGGTCTGTCTGTCTGTGGTGGTCTAAAATGATAAACTCATTAATATTCATGTACAGAGGTTCCCACTGGGCTGTAGGCTGATACCAGGCAGCAGTGTGGAAGTGAGGGCACTTACCCCTTTCCCATAGGGGAGGGAAAAAAGTCTGCCATTTAAAAAATGAATCAGTGAAGTAAAACTACACACACACACACACACACACACACACACACAAACAAAAAAACAACAACTGCATGTTGTATCATAAAACCCAAAACTCGGTCATGAAATCATATGGACCGGTCTCTACCATTATTATCATGTAGTCAAGTACATTATCACAGTCAGTAGCATATGTGCCATTTTTGTTGGAGGTGGGTTCCAACTAGGGTTGTCATGGTACCAACATTTCAGTAGTTGGTACCAATACCAGTAAAATTCCATGGTACTCGGTACCAAAGCAAAACACAAAAACATGCTAATTAAACAACACACTATTTTATTAACATAGTTAAATATCTATCTCTCTCTCTATATATTTTAAATGCCATTCTGTATACTTCAAGTGTTTCATTATTAAAGCTACTAGACTTATCCAGACAAGAGTAGAAATGTTTTTCTGACTGACTGATATTAAAGACAAAAACAGTGCTAGCCACACATCTATTATTTTCTAACACATACATTTCAGATATATATAGAGGTCATCAAAAAGCCTCAGTTGTGTAAAATTAGTACACCCCATCATGTCCTCCCATTTATTTTACCCCAATAATAGTTAAAGCATTAAATGGTTAATAAGGACTCCTGACCGTATTAGCATTAAACACGTGTATGCTAACCATTAAGTACGCAAAGACGAGGATGTTTTCTTGCAAGAACACTCTCCAATTAAATTACGCAACAACATTCATAATGCAACCGCTACCATCATTTTAAACTCACCTGCTTGAACCGCTTGAATAAATACTGCGGGTAAGCAGCCGCTCTTCCTGAAAGCAGTCTATCCGCACATAAATTTTAGGGGCGCGGCTTTTACACACTTAGCGGTAATAGTATCGAAAACGGAAAACGAGCGTCCGAGAGAAATACATGTATTTCGCATACTATATAGTAGGTAAGTATGCGGTTTTGGACGCAGCCATGGTAACCGGCGGAGCTGCTGCTTTGGCCGTTCTTGTTGCACGGTGCACCCATGAAAAGTTCCCGACTGACTACCTGCCAGGCAGCGCGTCAGTACCGGGTTACTACCGGTACTTATGAAAATCTGGTACCGGTACTTTTGAGAACCCTAGTTCCAAGCACTTTTTTTTCTAAAAGGTTTTTATCTGGCAGCATGGTGGCACAGCAGGTAGCATGGCCACCTCACAGCTCCAGGGTACCCTATTCTATCCTGAGCTTCTGTTACTGTCTGTGTGGAGTTTAATAAAAAAAGAAAAAAGTTTTGTTTGAAGCACTTAGTGGATCTGTCTTGCAGCCATTTTAATTAGAACTTGTTTGTCTTTAGACTGTCAGATACAAAGTAATGCTTTTAAGCAGAAGAGTATGAGGAAATGCACGTGTGTGGCCTTTATGTAAGGGTAGCCCAAAAATCTATAACCAGGACCATCAAGCTATCAGAATCGACCAGCTACTTTCACAGTGGAGCATCACTAGTTGCTAGGCCTACCTACACTGTTAGAAAAAAAAAGAGGTTCTTCAAAGGTTTATAAAAGGTTCTTTAGATAGTTTTGGTCTGTTAGCCCTTAAACACTCTGTTGCAGCGATAAGTGAAGAATTCTTAAGGGTTCTGGAATGAACCTTTTCAGTGTAGGCTTTTTGCCACTGCATAATGTATTGTTTTTTCCCCCCACAACATACTTGAAATAATAAATAAAACATCTAAAGTACTTCTTGACACGTGTGAGCATTAGTTTAATCTATATTGTGATCATTTTTCTTCAATAAAGAACACATGAAAGGTGATTGCAAGTCTTTAAAATGTAGTGTGATTAAGAAGAAAAGTTTATTTTGAGTGTCTTGTATTTTTAATACTTTACAATATTTTACAGTTTTCGAGTTAAATGTGTAAAATACGTGTATGCAGTGCAAAAATAATTAGAAGTCTAGGTTTCAGTACCTGGGTTTAATTACGAGTCATTTAGGACTGCTTGTTTGTCACTGTGTAATCTACTTTCTGCAGCTTAGAGATTGAGAGGCAGATGTAATTGGTGTTTCAGACTTCAGGCAGGATGGACAGTTGACTTTGTGAACGCTAATAAGATCGCAAATGACTGTAACTACTTTTTATTTATTTATTTATTTTTTTAAAGATTTGCTTAATGTGTGTGAATTTGATTGTAGTGGAACAGCACCGTTTCCGTTTAAACTTGATACTGAGTCATCTGTTATATGCTAGTATTACCTGATACATTACTGTAGGACTGTCCCTGACATATTTTAGAACTAAATATAGACTAATCACCCATCATACCACGAGGGAGAACTAGCACCTGCTGATGTTTTTATTAGCGTTAGTGAAGAGGACCACTTCATATCCTGGCCCAAGTGTTTGCCAGCTCCTGATTCATCATGTTCTCCAGAACATGCTCAAGTGTGAGTGAGTTGAGGCCTGTCTGAATCCCCTTGAAAGATGTCCCTGTACATCCTTCACCGTGTTGTGTGAAATAGTGTATTCGTTGGTAGTTAAATAGTTAGTTGCACTGCACCCTCCAAGCTTACTTGGGGCACAGGGATTTTTAGAATGGCTGTCACGGTTGCCTGTTGTAGGCACCTGTGAGCTGCCAGGGGAAGAACCAGACGTCTCTTCAGATGCTGCTGAGACTGGAGTCGAAACTGGCTCAACTGAGGTCCTTATCAACTTGCAGGTACACTACACTGATAATGATCAAGCAGGATAAAAGCATCCGAGTTGCCTGGAGCCTATCCCAGGGAACTCAGGGCACAAGGTCGGGGACGATCTGGATGGGATGCCAACTCATCACAGGGCACAATCACACACACATTCCCACACTCATTCACACACTATGGACAATTTGGGAATGCCAATCAGCCGACCACGCATGTCTTTGGACTGGGGGAGGAAACCAGAGTACCCATAGGAAACCCCTGAAGCACAGGGCGGAAGTAGGACCAACCCCAGAGGTGCAAGGAAAATGAGCTAATCACTAAGGCCCCCCCCCCCCCCCCCCCCCAAAAAAAAAAACAATTAGTTTTTAGAATAATTGAAACTATTTTCTGGGATTGTTGTGCTTCGGGTGTTACTGGGCCTTTGCCTTTATGACTAGCAAGCTGTTTATACTGAAGGGCTTGGGCTAGAGGGCTTTCTGCCAGCCAAGCATGCCATGCCGACACAGGCATCACTGTGTATGCAGAACAGGGAATGCCTGAGTCAGACACAGAATTACTAAGATGGTTACTCACTCTATAACATGAAATATGGGGGAAATACAGTCCGAGTGTAGAGAAAACAAATGTATGTTGTATTGTAATGTGTTTTGCTGTAACACGTTAGCCACAAGCGCTGCTACTCAGCTATTTCGTTGCAAATGTGGAAGGCAACAATGTAAAAGGTGAGAACTGATTCAGCACGAGTGTTTGTATAGTCTGACCTACACACAAACTAGAAAGTAGAAAGAGAATGATTGCTGTATGATGAAGTATGTACTGCAAATCCTGCAACACGTCACTATGTAACCTTGTTGAAAGATAGCAGTGCTCTCAAGGTGTTTTACTCAGAAAACAAATATATCTGGCTGTTTCACAGTATGAATCTTTGAAGCCTCAGTGGTTAATATTCTGTATTTATTACCAAAAGGTTATGAATTCAATCACAAGTCTAGCAGAAGAATCTGGTCTCATAAAAAGTGTGACTGAAGCTTAATTGGGTGTTACATCTGATACGTTAAGTCATAAGAAAAGGCACAAATAAACACTAAACTTTGCTCCAACCTTAACTAATAGGCTATACTTTCTGTGACCTCTTACAGTTATACAAATGTGAGACCACTACAGGGCTCCTAAGCAAAGCGGTCAATGCTTACTTCTCCCTTTTTTTTTTTTTAAACTTGTAAATGGCTCTGCATAAAAGCGTGGTTAATTAAAATGTTATATATATTTACTTGTTCTCTGTATCTCACACAATCTCCAAACAAAGCCATGCACCTATAGTACTATAAAAACCATTAAACATACAGCAAAGCAGCGAAGTTTAGATTATGCCCTATCAGCAGGGCCTACTCTTCTTCAAACAAGCTGCTCAACTGTGATAACCTGTAATTAAAGTGCTGAAGTGGAAATCAGTAAGTCCATTTCATTATCTACTTCAAACTGCTCCAGTTAGAAGCACACTGCTGTGTGTTATCCAATTAGACCATGTATTTAATCCCCTTTATTTCAGACAAAATCGATTTCCAATTTTTTCTTTTTTCTTTTTCTTTTTTCTTTTTGCATTGAGCTGCTTTCAGCAAACCGCAGCATATGAAGAACTGCTGTTTTAGTCATATTCAAGCTCCTGTATTACAGTCACTGCAAATATTCTGTAATTCTTCAACAGCATATCAAATTGTACGTTTGCAAAAGGTATACAGTATGTACTATGTCAGGTGATGTTCTTGGCTCAGCTTAGTTTTAATCAAGCGAGTGAGTCAGGTTTGAATAGAATGAACCATGGCTTACAATGGGATTTAAGAGGAAAGAGAGCTTCTTTCATATGTGCTAACAGTGCGGGGACAGCAGTGTTACTGAGGACAAAAGATCACTCCGAGAGCAAGATGTGTAATAGTCCGCGAGGTCACACACTAAAGGCCTCTCTCACATTGGCCAATGTTAATGTTCATGAGTCCACTATCAGGAGAACACGGAACAACAATGGTGTGCATGGCAGGGCTGCAAGGAGAAAGCTACTACTCTCCAAAAAGAACGTTGCTGCCCGTGTGCAGTTTGCTAAAGGTCACATGGACAAGTCAGAAGGCTATTGGAATAATGTTTTGTGGATGGATGAGACCAAAATAGAGCTTTTGGTTTAAATAAGAAGCGTAATGCTTGGAGAAAGGAAAACACTGCATTCCAGTACAAGAACCTTATCCCATCTGTGAAACATGGTGGTGGTAGTATCATGGTTTCGGCCTGTTTCGCTGCATCTGGTCCAGGACAGTGTGTCATCATTGATGGAACAATTAATTCTGAATGATACCAGCGAATTCAAAAGGAAAATGTCAGGACATCTGTCTGTGTCGTTCTACCAAACAACGGTTAAAGAAGAATAAAGTTAATGTTTTGGAATGGCCAAGTCAAAGTCCTGACCTTAATCCCATAGAAATGTTGTGGAAGAACCTGAAGCAAGCAGTTCATGTGAAGAAACACACCAACATCCCAGAGTTGAAGCCGTTCTGTACTGAGGAACGGGCTAAAATTCCTCCAAGCTGATGTGCAGGACTGATCAACACTTACTGGAAACGTTTATTTGCAGTTATTGCTGCACAAGGGGGTCACACCAGATACCGAAAGCAAAGGTTCTTATACTTTTACCACTCACAGATATATAACATTGGATCATTTCGCTCTATATATAAATGACCAAGTATAATATTTGTGTATCATTTGTTTAATTGGGTTCTCTGTATCTACTTTTAGAACTTATGTGGAAACCTGATGATGTTTTAGGTGACATTTGTGCAGAAATATAGAAAATTATAAAGGGTTGGCAAACTTTCATGCACCGCTGTATGTGTATGTGTATCTGGTGCCACCTTCTGGTTCTCACGTTGTTCTGCACTTCATAACAGCAGGAAGCATGCTGAAGCTTTTACTGTGTGCAGACTTTACCAGTAAATTATCCTTTGCTATAAGATTATACTTCAGCGTCTCATTTTGCGGTTCGTTATAAACGAATGTAGAAATACAAAATAAACGTCGCTGTTGTAAATGAAAGATTCTCCTGAATATAAAATGTCCTTCAGCCTCGAGTCCAATGATAAATCATTTGCTTCGTATCCCTTTAGTCTGCCATTACAATGCATTAAACATAACACCCAATCAGCGCCTCTTCAATTAGGTTAAAGGTTCTGATTGAACAAACCCTGAAAAGGCCACGGCATTTCAAACAAATCAACAAAGCAGAAGCGTTCTGTTTGGAGCAGTATAGTGACATTTTCTCTCCTTCACATTGTGCCAGGGTGTGTAGGTGATCCAGTAGACTCCATTTTCTCTCAAAACTGCACAATGGTTCCTCTTTAGACACAGACGTTGCACACTGAGTCAAGATTAGTTTACTTTAAGAATTTGAATAATGGGAGGATTTCTTTAGATAATACTTATTACATTACTATCCCTAACCCTAACTCTTATACTTATACATTTCTGTACCTTCTATTAGTAGTAGGTGATAAGTAAGGAATAAAATATTTGGGTGTACACTGTTATAACAAGATAATCCATGGTGGGATGTTGGGATGCTGCCTGACATGATCTAGAGTTACTAGCGTTACCTTTCCAAAGTTAATTTTGTTCCGTATCCTGATTGCGTATCCTGAATTGTTTTATTACACTTATACCAGCAGTTTGCCAATGATTATAACTTTTTACATTTACAAATAAACATCTTAAATGATCTCTTACATTATAAGGAGTCGTTCCATCACCAGCTTTCTTAAATTTTTTTAAAAAAAAATATTCTTTTACCAGGGCTATAGCTTTAAAAAGACGGCTGAAGTGAACACCGATGAACAGAATGAGCTGTGAAGAAGTGAAGGTAACTAGTTCGTAACCTGTGCTATAAGAGCTTGTGGTATATGCCTCTGTGCCTTCATGATATTCTTTAACGAGGTAATATCTTCCTCTCTGTCCCAATATAATATCGAGGGTTCAGAAATGTCAAAGTTCTACTGCTTGATGAAATGTGTAGTTTGCGGTGTCACAGCAAACTGATGTCTTGGGAATAATGAAAGCAAAAGCTTTTACTGTGTCTAATGTGTGTGTGTGTGTGTGTGTGTGTGTGTGTGTGTGTGTGTGTGTGTGTGCGCGTGCACTGGGGTAAGTGCTGAATGAGATCTAAAGAGGGCCATAAATCACACAGCTGCTCACTAGTGACTGATTTCAAATGACCCTTATACGCCTGAGTAGTCTCTCTCTCTCTCTCTCTCTCTCTCTCTCTCATACACACACACACACACACACACACATTACACATTATATAATTAAAAGCATGTTTCAGTTCCATTTTATGATCCTGGGGAAACGTGCTTTTAATTATGTAATGTAGTCACTGCACGTGACATTTTTCTGTTGACCATGCAGGAGTGGGCTAATAAAAATATGTGAAACACCAGGATGCCATACAGTGCTTGAGGTATTGTATCAAGGTTTTTTTTCCCACCTACCATTTAAATATTCCTCACTGCATTTCAGAAGGCAAATAACTCGTTTCTTAAAATAGATGCCGCACTCCAGAGATGTCCATGTACAGTATGTCCATAACTGCACTAGTCTGGCCTGACATAATCTGGCCCATACAAACATATCCTTCACAATTATACAGTTTATATTTCGTTGAAATACTAGTGGTGATAGATATAAACCGACGTTCCATTGATTTGATTGCCTTTCTAGATACTCACTGCCCCATAGAGTTATTATTGCACCTAGTGGCCAATCCCTATCCCAGGGAGCTTATATATATATATACAATAATAATAATCATCATTTTATATATATATATATATATATATATATATATATATATATATATATATATATATATATATTTATATATTAGTTATTATTATTATTATTGTATTTATCTAGCCAGTTAGTACTGAAAAAGTTAGCTTTTATTATGCAAGTTGGTTTGCGTGGTCACAATGCTAGCTAATGTCGCATGCTAGCTAACATTTGATAAATTAGCTGTGGTATGCCTAAAGAATATCTGTCATAATCTTCAGTTAAGATCTGCACACACTTCTCGGTTTTGCTGGGCTAAATGTGGCAAAATGTGGGCTAAAAACGCGAGCTAATCGGTTGAATTAAAAGTGCCATTTTAGAGGGCTGCTCATACTTTAAGTAAATGTAAGAGCCTGTACTTACTTAAGAATTTGCCATTCAAATTTGAATAATAATTTTAGGCAGTTTGTAGAAGTGTATATGAACTTTAACTTGAATCATGGATGTTTGTACTTTTATCACCTCTAAAGATAGTGTACTGCAATCAAATCACACTTATTATTATTATTATTATTATTAATAATATTATTATTATTATTTACGAGTAAACCCCTTCTTACAAATAGACTTCCTTAAACAGCTCGACTCTTATAAGACAGTGCTTAGACTCAGTTTGTCTTTAGTGCATTTCAGAAGCATTAGCGGGTTAACTCTCAACTTATCACCTCAGCTGTTTATTATTTGCTACGTGATTGGATTAGTGAGTGCGAATATTTTCTTTTCTGTCATTAGGGATGTCAGTTATGAGTATTAATATCATATATTGTATGACATGTTGGATTGGTATCAGATTAGGTTTGATGCTTTCCCGAGTCAATCCACTGACATATTTAATGTTGTGTGAAGTTGACTGACCTAACACAAATCTTGCCTGACAGAGGGCACAAATTGTCTTAACAGCACTGCAATCACACCTGTGATGTCTTGCAAGTCACCTTGGTACAGATGCATTAAGGCATCTGTAATAGAGCTCCGTGATGGGCTGAATACTGTTAAATCACTGCCTGCATCAATATCTCCAATGTAATTGCATGCAGTTTCGAGGCTGTAATAAGAGAATTTATGTTCAAATTCGAATGATTCAAGTCTTTTAATACTAATGTTTTTTTTTAATTTAGAAATAAAAATGCATTGGGTCCTATATAGCTCTGCAGTGTCTTATCAATCACACTAATCATACCCTGGCTAATTTGGACCGCACAGGAGTATGACTCATCCGCACTGGCCCCACATACCGTATTGCAGTTTCATTAAAATAGCAGAAGAATGACGTTTCTTGGTAAATATGGAGGAGAGCTTCGAGTCTGTGGCATGTATTTACTCAGAGAAGCTCTGATATCAAGAGCAAGGGAGAGGGGAGGAGGAAAGAGGAGCGGAGAGATTACAGCTGGAGGCGTAGGTGGGTTAAACTCTGTAGAGAGTTGCTGAGATAGGATGGAGAAATGGGAGAAGGACAAAGGGAGGAAGAGCGTGGATAAAAATGGATAGATATAGAAACTGAACCGATTAAAACATGCACTTGTACTCAACATATCCAGCACCAAGGAAGAGGATAGATTAGCTACCAACATTTACATTGAGGTAAAAAAAAAAAATATATATATATATATACTGTATGTTCTTCTTTATTCCCAATGAAATGCCAGATAATATCCAGCTATATTTGTCCGAAAAAGCAGTGTGTGAAATTCTTGCCCTTGTGGTGGCACAGTGGATAGAGTTTCTGCGTGAATGCTCTTGGATCCTGACCTCAGATCACTGTCTGTATGAAGTTCACCCAGGGTCTCTGTGGGTTCCCCCCGCTTCTCTGGCTTCCTCCTACCTCCCAAAAAAGGTGTAGGTGAATCAACAACACTGAAATACACCCAAGGTGTGAATGACAGTGTGCACATGGTGCACTTGCATCTCATCCAAGGTGTTTTCCCAACACGTGCTCAGTATTCACAGGATAGTCTTCAGATCCAGTAGCATTCTGACCACTATAAAGTGATTACGGAAGATGAATAGATGAGCGAATTCCCATCCGCTTGCTAAATCTCGAATCTTGCATGACTCTTCCTTTTTCAGAGACACATAAAGCCATATAAAGCTGAACACACTTGGACAGAAAGCACTACCTGCCATGGATGGCTATGGCCAATATCATCAGGATTTGACCTGCTGATGATATTGTGAATTTAATATTTCAGATAGTGGATTGCTAAGAGAAGGATCTGTACTGAGGGAGCTGGATTTATCAATGCAAGAAGCAGCTTCTCCTTATCTTAGCACTGAAGAATGTAATGAAACTAACAGAAATAACTGTGTAGCAGGGTCCATTAGCTTTCCATTATACTGTATAAGGTTTATATGTGATTTCTCACTCTTTTACTCTCGACTGTGTTGTGTGGACGTGGGTGTTGAGTGATACCATGAATCCACACGCACATAATCATTAATTAGCTTCTGATTACCAAGCCATGTGGCCTTGTCAGCCTGTTTTTCTCGCATTCTCCTTTGTTCTCTCTCTCTCTCTCTCTCTCCTCTCCGTGGTTAATGAGGCATTCCAAATCCTATTCTGTAGAAAAAACTGAACAAAGCAGTCTCATAAAACTCTCATTCACTGGTCTGAAATACAGCGACAGAAAACATGTACTAAACTGGTGTTAAACCTGGTTTTGAGTACGATAGTCCTTTAGGATTATTCCTTGTCACTCTGTTTGACATTATTCCAATGTAATCTTGGCTGAATTCTATAACACTAGCACTTTTATGCCTAGAGAAAACATATTTTTAGAAGTTTAAGAAGATTTTTGTAGCCAATAATAGCTTTGTGTAACCATTTCGTCAAAGTGAGCTTGTGGGAATAAGCATTTTTTTCTATCTTTGCAACTCACTGTACAAATGTCCAGGCATGTGGGCTGGTAACGTTATATTAATTAGTGCGATTTAGAAGAAGAAACCTTTATTTGTCATTATAGTACAGTGAAATTCTTTTCTTCACATATCCCTCCGGGTGTTGGGGGTTTGAATCCCGTCTCCGCCGTGTGCACGCGGAGTTTGCATGTTCTCCCCGTGCTTCGGGGGTTTCCTCCGAGTACTCTGGTTTCCTCGCCCAGTCCCTAAACATGCTCTGTAGGTTGATTGGCATTTCCAAATTGTCCAGAGTGTGTGAGTGTGTTTGTGATTGTGCCCCGCAATGGGTTGGCACCTCATCCAGGGTGTTCCCCCAGCCTTGTAGCCGAGTTTCCTGGTGTAGGCTCCAGGCTCCCCCATGACCATGTGTTATGGAAAATGGATGGATGGATGGATGGATGGATCCCAGCTTGTTAGGAAGTTGGAGTCAGAGCACAGGGATAGTCATGATACAGCACCCCTGGAGCAGACAGTGTTAAGGGCCTTGCTCGAGGACCCAACAGTGGTGGTGCTGGGGCTTGAACCCCTGACTTTCTGATCAGAAACCCAGAGCAAATGAATTATTTGTATTTGTATTTATAGGTGTCCTGTGCGGTTTACGTAATCCTATGCCATCCTGCTATGTATTTTAGACAAGCATGGTAGCAGCATCACACACTGAGATTCCTTCATGATGTGTGATTGCTTTTCTGCGATAGCAAAATCAGGACAAAAATCCTACAGGGTAAATCCAGCTTCAAGTAAATCAATCTTTTTCTGCGGAGTTTGATTGAACATGTACAGGAAAATCTGAGCTACAGGGAGATGGAAAAAAAAAAAAATCTTTCCCATTTTCTGACTAATGTACAGGGTTATGCAAATCATCTTTTTGCCTATGAAGAGGCATGACAAAAGGCATGTGAAGGCCCACACAGCAGGTGTAGGCTATTTGTGACATTCCCATTGCACCATGTGATTGAACCAACTGTCATAGTGACCTATATAACTGAGAGCCCTTCTCTCTCACCCTCATCTCACTCACCCAGCTGTATGTCAGCACTTCTCTGGGTAATAGAAAGTCTAAAATTGTCTCATTGGAGAAGGTCAAGCATGCAGAGAGTGTGTTTTCATTCAGAAGTACAATCACAATGAATGATCTTATCAAATGTATTGCTTGAATTTGCCTACATTGGTGCATCATGGGAGGTACCTCAGGTTAATCCAGCTGTGGATGAAATAAAGTTAAATCTAGAGGAATGGATCTTTCATAGATCTTAAATAGGTCATAAATATGACCTTCAAGGGAGACAAAACATGTCACAGTACTTTGTCACCCCAGTTTAATCTCAGCATGAATGCTAGGTAGTGCAAAGGTACAATAGAGCACACAAAAGTCAGCTACTCCATCATTGTTTTTAATGATCATTTTACAGGCAGTGGTACTGTAGCTCAGTGATTAAGATCGGAAGGTCGTGAGTTCAAATCCCAGTATTGCAAAGCTGTCACCACAGGGGCCCTTGAGCAAGGCCCTTAACCCTCAGCTGTATAAATGAGTATAAATGTCAGTTGTTAAAAGTGCTATTTAAATAACATTGAGTTCAGTTGAATTGCATTAATGTTGATGAGTAGGTGTCTCCTCATCAGACAGTGAGGTTTGTTTTTTGTACAATATTATCTCTTGCCTTATACAATACGGTAGTGTAACCAGGGTAGTTTTAGTGAAGGGTGACACTGGAGTGACGGGAGGATGCGAGGCCATTTCCAACTTGCATAATCATACCTATTTATAGATCTTTGAATTTTTAATAAGTGGAAAAGGCCATTTTAAATAGGTTTTTAAATCACGTTATTAATCAGCATAGATTATATTTAATAGTTCAAATGACATGTTAGGTTATTACTGCTTTATGAATATTTATGCAAATTATAAATCAGCCATTCTAACACACATAGAGCTGAGAATGAAATAGTTTTAATTGAATTTAAGTCGATAGTGCAGAGTAATTTTGCGTTATTCTTAGTCTTACCATTAATGGAAATGTTGGGCTACGTTCACTAGGATGAGATTTATCTTTCTCAAACACGTGTGTATTTTTAAGTACAAAATTTCAGTCACAGCACAGGTTGTTAATTAATTGATTCTTTCTTTCTTTCTACTTTGCAGTAGAAAGTAAAAGGAGTAGGCAATATCACAAGGTCTTGATGAGACAACATAATAATTAGAGGTGAATGAGCTGGTTCCTCTGATTTCATGCAGCATTATTATGAAACTGGCTGAAATGTTTCGCTATAAGTCAGAAATTGGCTAAAAGCCACATGGATTTTCATTTGTTTAAGTTGCGTTGTACAGTTTAGCTGTGTATAGGACAGATTATTACACACATACACACATTTACAAACTTACACGCACACACACACACACACTCATACTTACAAACTTACACACACTTAGACACACATACACACACACACATTCACACTTACAAACTTACACACACACAGTCACACTTACAAACATACACACACTTAGACACATACACACACACACTCACACTTACAAACTTACACACACACACACTTACAAACTTACACACACACACTCACACTTACAAACATACACACACTTAGACACATACACACTCACACTTACAAACTTACACACACACACTCACACTTACAAACTTACACACACACACTCACACTTACAAACATACACACACTTAGACACACATACACACACACACTCACACTTACAAACTTACACACACACACACTTACAAACTTACACACACACTCACACTTACAAACATACACACACTTAGACACATACACACACACACTCACACTTACAAACTTACACACACTTAGACACACACACACACACTCACACTTACAAACTTACACACACACACTCACACTTACAAACTTACACACACTTAGACACACACACACACACACTTACACATACACACACACACACACTTAGACACACATACACACACTTAGACAGACACACTTAGACACATACACACACATGCACACTTAGACACACATACACACAAACACGCTCACACTTGCACACTTACACACACACTTAGACACACATACCTAGACACACACACACACATTTACAAACTTACACACTTACACACACACATACATATACAAACTTACACACACAAACACACACACATACACACACACATATACACACACAGTTACATACATACTTAGACACAAGCATACACACACACACACACACACACACACATACTTAGACACAAGCACACACACAGACACACACACACACACACATAGAAACACACGCACACATACACACACACGCACACACACACACACACACACACACACACACATACACACACACACTCCAGGGACAGCAGATGGAATTGAGCTGTCATCATGTTCTGGGAAAGCTAATAAACTGCCCATTTCCCCTATCAAATAACAATACCAGTAAATAAACACACATTTTGGTAAAATCGGCTTAATGACAGTGGCAGACAAGGAGGAGGTGTGTGTGTGTGAGAGAGAGAGACTGAGTCAACCCTATGTACATACACACACACTGGAGATGAAAGTGTGATGGCACTGTGTCTAGTCACGTTTCCTGACTCAGCATGCGTGCTCCATCTGTTCCTCCAGCAGCATCTCTTCCTCCCATCTTTTCGCCCTGAAGTGATGGTGTTCACTGCTGAGTGATTTCAGAGTGTGTTACTGACTCCAGGGCGCCAACAGTTTACGCCGAAATAAGAGGAAAATGGCAACGGGGACGATCTCATTCACTCCATTGTGAATAATGTAAAAGGTGTATTGATGTCATATATGTGTGACTGTCACATTCTGAGAGATGGTTGGTGTGTCCCAGAGTTTTCTGATGATTTCATGGGAAATTATTTTCATATTTTTATATGACAGTAGTAGTTATTTAAAAAAAAAAAAAAAAAAAGGAAAATGATTGTTCTATAAAATACCACAAAAATATCAACATTCAGGTTGGAAAATGGTTCTTCGGGCTCTTGTTATAGGTCTTCCGTGTGTACATGTAATATGGCTCTCCATTATGGCTCTGTATGGACAAATGATTTAGTGTTAATTTAAAAATGCTGCATGGATTTTTTTTTATAACTTCTTGACTTTTTTCCTGAATAGTTTTTTGTTTCTGTAGATGGGTCATTGAGATATTCCTCTCTTCCTACATCTCTCTTCAGTGTCTGAGGCTAACGATGAGTCATGCCAAACCTTGAGTATGTTCTGTGATTTACTCTCATGAAAAGAAGAGTGTTATTGTGCTGTGATCTGCTTTGCTCTATAAATACCCATACAGCATGCAGTCGTGACTGCTAAGAAGAAGCAGACGTAGATTAAATTAGAGTTTCACATATAGTACTCTGCTGTCCAGTAATACTGGCTCAAAACTGTCGTATGCTGGTACTTCACTCTCTTTCGCAATATAGACAAAAGATATGGTATATGTGTGGTGGTCTGGGAAACCCCATTGAGTGTCGCTGTGGCTGGAAAAAAATTGCAAAAATTTCAATAAATAAAAGATAATGTTTTGTTAATTTTATAAACTTGCCCAGGTCCCCCATTTTTTTTTTTTTTTATGAGTTGGTTAGGTGTTCACGGAAGAGGTGGGTCTTTAGCTGTTTTTTGAAGATGGTGAGAGATTCTGCGGTCCGGATTGAGGTTGGAAGTTCATTCCACCGCTGAAGAACAGTTAGTGTGAAGGTTCTGGAAAGGGACCTTGCGCCCTTTAAAGGTAAATAAGGACCCAGCTTAACAAACATGGCTACTGTAGAGACTCTAAATAAAGGCCAGTATAAATACAAACATCATTTTCATGGTCATATTTATTATTTTATAATGCAGTCAGTATGTTGATGGCTTTCATAACGGAATCGTTAAAAGCCATTTTGAGTTCCACAGATTTTAAAATGTTATAAAGTTACTTGTGATGGAAATACATGCCAAACAGACATGTGTTTCAGTTCAGGAAATAGTTTCCAGAGCGTTATATAGTAGAAAATGCCAAAATTTTGCCACATGAAGGGTTATGTATGGGCACATAAATGTACTATATGGACACATCAAAGTCATTTGCTGAATGAAAGTGGCTTTGAGAACGAAACATACAGTGTAATCATTTGAATCGCAGCATATCAACACTTAGCATCTTTCACGGAAAGGAATTTGCAATTGCCATGTGCTGTTCTGCTCAGCTAAAGCCCAATGAAACAGATGGAGTCTGCCATGTTTGTGTTGTGTGTTTCTCCTGTCAGTTTGTTAGTACCCCATAGGCACAAAACATGTTCTGGCCATCAGGATTAAACACAGGCTTAAAAACAGGGTCTGTGTTATTCACTAGGGATTATTCTAGCATTTCTATGTGCTTATACGTTGCATATTGTAGTGGAGATATTATACGAGAGAGAAGGGTTATGTGAGTCTCAGATTGGTGTGTGTAAGTAAGTACTGTTTGTAATGAGGACGATGGATAGAATATGCTGCCGTAATGATTTAGTGCTCCATCACAGCTCAGAGTGCACGCTTCTACACACTCACACACACTTCACTGCTGTGAGGAAGCAGGCCGGGCGTGTTAAAGTGAAGTTATATTTTAGCTCAGGCACATAATCACCTCTGCACGATGAGTGTAGCTGAGGATGCTGTTCACATTATCTCACTTCACTAGCTGCGTTTACATGGACAACAATAATCCACTCTTAATCCGATTAAGACCATACTCTAATTAAGAAACTACCATGTAAACAGCAATTTTTACTTACCGTAATCTAATTAAGGTTCTAATCAAGGTAAGCAATAATCGAATTAAGACAGGTGGAGTACTCCTGTTTTAAGCGCATTATGGACGTGTATTACAGACATGTAAACACCTTAATCACATTATGAACGTCGTGTGGGAGTTTTCACCGCATTTTGCGACAGGACACGATCACACACGGCAGTTTTACGTTTTATGGTGAGCAAGAGAGTTCGGACGTGTCCCAAATCGCATACTTTCCTACTACAGGCCTGTAGTGGGGAAAAATACATGTATCTCGGCTACTATATAGACGGTAAGTACGAGATTTGGGACACACCCACCGCTTCCAGCAGTTGTATATTAACACGTACAGCATGACTAATAATTAACTGCACTTAAAGCGTTCGTAAAAAATTTTTTTTATAAAAACACCAAAAACTGTATACGGTACCATAACGAAGACGAACTGTATGTTGATACGTGAAATTCTGGAGGGACGTCGGACGGCGTGGCGCGGTGACGTAATGACGCGGGCTGTTAATCTAATTATGTTCTAAAACATGTAAAACGGGAACATGACAGGAGTATTCTAAAAGCGACTCATGTAAACACCTTAATCACATTATTATCTTAATCAGAGTAAGGTCAATAATTAGATTAATGCTGTCCATGTAAACATAGTCACTGAGGAGATGCCTCACGTGGGGAAATGAGCTCCATCATGCTTACTCTGCCTTCATCTTCATCAGTGATTTTGGTAAGGACTGACCAAATCATCCCCTCTCTCAACATACTAGAGTGATATCCCCTCTATGCATTGTGGTCCAAATATAACCTGAAGGTTTCTCAGGAGTGAGAATGCTCACGACAGACATTGTCTGTCCAAACTGAGGTGCTAGAAAACAGTTAGTTCTAAAGGTGCTTATAAATTTGAAGTGTTATTACTCTAAACGCAAACAGGATAGTGGATTTGAGCTTAGGAGTTATTCATTCATTCTCAGTAACTGCTTTATCTTGGTCAGGCTCATAGTGGACCGAGAGCCAATCCTGGAAACACTGAGCATGAGGTGGGAATATAGCTTGGATGGGATACCAATCCATTACAGGGCACTATGCACATACATTCACACCTCGGGGCAATCTAAAGACACCAGTGCGCCTACATGTATGTTTTTGGGAGGTGGGAGGAAACCAGAGAATCCTACAAGGACGTAGATTGAATATGGAGAACTCCACACAGACATTAATCTGAGCTCAGGATCAAACCAGGGACCCTGGAGCACTCAGGCTTAAATATTAACTTCTGCACCACTGTGCTGCCCAGTTTAGGATGTGGGATAAATCCTATTAAATGGTAATGAAACTAGTGTTGGTGTTAAACCTTAGTTAGATGTGAAACATAGAACATAATCTGTGCCATGAATAAGTCACCCTTGAACATTTTTTTTTCTAAAGGAGTGGATATTTCTTTTGTTTGATGATTTCAAATAAAGTTTGCACTCCCTGGGTTACAAATATAAACCTGCTCCCTGTTCCCTATATAGTATAATGCCAGATCACTCCCTATTCTCTGCAGTGTAATGAGTATCGCCTTCCTGTTCGCTACAGCATGATGGCTATTCTCTCCCTGTTCCCTACAACATGATGACTATTCCCTCCCTGTTCCCTGCCACGTAATGGCTATTCCCTCCTTGTTCCCTACAGCATGATGGCTATACCCTCCCTGTTCCCTACAGCATGATGGCTATACCCTCCCTATTCCCTACAGCACGATGGCTATACCCTCCCTGTTCCCTACAGCATGATGGCTATACCCTCCCTATTCCCTACAGCACGATGGCTGTACCCTCCCTGTTCCCTACAGCATGATGGCTATACCCTCCCTATTCCCTACAGCACGATGGCTGTACCCTCCCTGTTCCCTACAGCATGATGGCTATACCCTCCCTATTCCCTACAGCACGATGGCTGTACCCTCCCTGTTCCCTACAGCATGATGGCTATGCCCTCCCTATTCCCTACAGCACGATGGCTATACCCTCCCTGTTCCCTACAGCATGATGGCTATACCCTCCCTATTCCCTACAGCACGATGGCTGTACCCTCCCTGTTCCCTACAGCACGATGGCTGTACCCTCCCTGTTCCCTACAGCACGATGGCTATACCCTCCCTGTTCCCTACAGCAAGGTGGCTATTCCCTCCCTGTTCCCTGCCATGTAATGGCTATTTCCTCCCTATTCGCTCTATATTCTAGCAGTGGTAGCTCAGTGGTTAAGGCTGTAGGTTACTTATCAAAAGTTGGAGGATTGAGCCCAACCCCCACCAGGCTGCCACTGTTGGGCCCTTGAACAAGACCCCCAAACTTGTCTACTCCAGTGGTGCTGTATAATGTCTGACCCCAACTTCCTAACAAGCTGGGATATGAGAACTGAATTTCACTTTGCTGTAATGTACTGTATATCGTCTAGCATAATGGCTATTCCCTCCCTATTCCCCACAGCATAATGGCTATTCTCTCACTATTTCCTACAGCATAACCAAACTTTTGATAAATGACTAAACAAAAATATTTGAATGAGTGTTGTCAAAAAATAAATCATGGAAAATTGCATTCTGTTTATTTTGAGCACTGACACGAACATTTATCTTTTCCAAACCAGATTATTCAGTGATACTTTGTCACACAGTGACAACACGAATTCTGGAAAGCTTCAGTTCTGATCCTTTAAAAAAAATATATATATATTTTATAATGTGTTTAATACTTGAGTAATTTCTATTGTTTTAGAGTTGAAACAAAAGAAGCAGCACTTAAATTGCATTCATAGTGTTTACATTTTGTTCATGATCTAATGCCAAATGTATCTATTGTTTTCTTATGTTCATGCGCTGTTTGTGTGATTTGCAAATGCAGCCACCTAAAATGTGCATATATATATATATATATATATATATATATATGTGCGTATGTACATTATGCGTCCACTTGCTGCACTCTCCATTCCATCTCTACTTTCTCTCAAGCTTCCAGCACCCAAACAATCTATCTGCCTCTTGAGTCAGCCGTCCATACTTTCCTCTCTTTGCTTTCATCCATTCACCTCCTCTGCCCTCTATCTTCTCCCTCCACCATTACACAGCAGCCAATGAGAATTAAGAGCAGCTGGGAGAAACTGGAGAAAATCACTTGATGTTGATTTCCTCTCTCTTCTATTGAAGTTCTCTTCTGATGTGACTGCTGCCAAGACATCCTTCTATAAGAAAACCAATCCTACCACCTGTTCACTGGCTCCCATCCCTTTCACATTGCTTCAGACTATTTCCCTCCTCACATGGTATTTCTTACCTCTGCTATGCTGATGAAACTCAACTCATACTTTCCTTTCTTCTTTCAAATAATCATAGTTCAACTTGTCTCTCAGCATGTAAGGCAGCTCATCAACTGAGACTAAATCCCAGCAGGACTGCGCTTCTGTACATCCCTTGTGATCTCCCTGGAAAAGCTTCAGATCACACCATCTGTCAAAGCACTCAAACTTGGTGTAGTTCTGGACAACCAACTATTGTTTTCTTCTTTCTGAACATTAAGAGTATCTGGCTATTTTTGTCCCTGGAGGCCACTCCAAGGTGCTTGTTCAGTCCCTTGCTATTTTGAGTTTTGACTAGTGCAGCTCACTCCTGGTCTTCCCCTGCATGCTTCCCCTCCATTGCCACCAGACCCCCCAAGAATGCAGCTGCATGAGAGAAGAATACTTGAGGACACTTATCAAATTGATCCTGCTTTTAAAACTTATCCCGCTTTACACCATGTTCTCTTCCACTATCTCTCAAGATATAAGAAAAGCATGCAAGACTCTTCTCTGTACTGGCATCCAGGTGGTGGTATGAACTACCTCTTGGCTGTCCAAACAGTTGAGTCACTGTCTTTCTTCAAACGAAGACTAAAAACCCTCTTCTTCACCAAACACTTAACTGAGCGATCAATCAAGAAAAATATCTTGGCTTATACTCTGTTTATGTTGCTGTACTACCTTCTTGTTGTCTTCACTCTTCTCTGACAGGGTTCTTAGACCCTGTATTAGGATATGTTTTTTGACTGAGACTACAAACCACATCTCTAAATCCCTCTGGATAAACGCATCTGCTAAACACTGTAAATGTAACTGTAAATATGTGTGTGTGTGTGTGTGTGTTCCTAAAGATATGATCTGCATTGCAGAAAGATGAATATGGTCTCCTATTCTGTTTGCCTAATTCTGTTTCTCTGTTTGCTCCTGCTGTTTCTCTGCAGATATTATGTCTTGTATCTCTTTGGCCTCATTCCCAGGTAATTATCTTTCTCAGGAGGTGATGGTATGTGCTTGGTCAGAGTGACAGAGAAGATAGTAGGAGGTCAAGTGTAGTCACTGCCAGTTCAGTGGCCAGATAGACTTTCCTCATTGAACCGCTGTCTTGTTTCCAGTCAAAATAAAGATGTATGTATATGTGTATACATGGTAGTGCCTGAGTAAGTCTTATTATTTGGCTCTAGACTGCTGCTTATTGGGTTTAAAACAATACATTGAGGTTAAAGTGTGGAATTCGAGCTTTTTGTTTTGATAGTATATTATCCAAACTAATTTTGCGTGCCGGATAAACCAACACCAGAGAAACCATAGAAGTATGGAACATCTATGGATCTGAGCCAGCATGGGAACACATCCACTTTCCTGCTGTCTTGTTGGCCTGCTACACCTGCTACATGTTGGGGTCAGGGGTCAGGATAAATTAATAACTCCTCTCACGGGCTCCCATGATAATGCTGGCAGAGCAGTTTTAGAGTCGCGTATGGTACATGCTATAATCTCTAAACCAGATATTACAAAAAGCTTTTAATCTGAATGTGGAGAATAGGGATAGTCAACCACACTCTTTAAATAATGTTCAACAAATGGGTCGTCCACTAATCGCAGGGTTGGTGGTTTGATCCCCGGCCCACATGCCTCCACGTGCCGAACTGTCCTTGGACAAGACACTGAACCCCAAGTTGCTCCCGATGGCAGACTAGTCCCTTGCATGGCAGCTCTGCTGTCACTGGTGTGTGTGAATAGGTGAATGAGAACCGCTTTATAGAACCGCTATAGTTAAAAGGCCCTATATAAGTGCAGACCATTCATCATCTCTATACTATATACTCTAAATATGTCTCTATATTTGACTTATCTCTCTATACCCCTCTATATATATCTCCCTTATATCTCTCTATACCACAATATTCTGTTCCTAGAATAACAAGATTTTAATCGCAGACAGCATTACGGCTTCCTGTTTCTGGGCACCTGTCCTGAATGAACACATTCTTCAGATTATGGTGCAAAAAACAAACAACAGCAACAACAACAAAAAAAAACCCCAACCTATAATCTTTTTAATAGATGTCACAAAAAATTAGGATGAAAGTGATCAGAATGCAGAATTGTTTATTAGAAACATCTGTGGTCATATTCTTATAACCACATCTGATATGGAAAATCATTTCTCACTTAATGTTCACAGCTTCTAGATTAGGTAGCTTCTTTCTCAAACATTGTGGCACAATCATTGGAACTAAAATATATGTGCAGTATGATGCTGTGAATTCAAGTATGTGATAAAATAGTCAGTTTCTGTAGAAGCAACAATGGGAATTCTATCTAGAATAAATAACTCGCAAGTAGTATTTTGATCGTAAACAAATGCTTTAATGTCTAACAAGATTGGACAGTTGAAGAAGGTTCTTCTCCATACAGAATATTTCAAGTTCCTTGTTTTTTTAGGTTTGTGCTTTTGGACTATTCAATCCAGACCACTAGTTTTGAATCAGGTATAATTCCAGAGACTGAGATGGTCATTGCAAAGCATAAGATCTTGTGTTTGTGTGTGATTTTTTTTTTGGATGTATGTTTGAGTCATTAATTGTTGAAAGATAAAACTAAGTCTTAACCACCTGGCAGAGGCAACCGTTTAAGCTGGAATATCCTGGTAGTTAGCAGAATCCATTGTGCCATTAATATTCACAACAGCCCCAAAACATCAGCGATCCACCGTATGTGAATCGTGTTCAATTTTCAGTGTTAAATTTTGGTTTTATCTGATCACAACACACGTCTCTAATTTTGTGGGTTGCTACCAGGAACCTTTCTAAACAGCCTGCGGTTACAGGTGTGGTGTCTAATAGGTGATTTTGAAAGCTGACAACCCCACGCATCAACTAAACTGCAATTCAGTTCTAAAACTGGGATCCTGAGGTGACTTATCTCTCATTCCATCAATAATGTGACAGCTGGACCTGCAGAGGAAAAGGAAGAGGTGCAGTCTGTTTAGGATTATGACATCTGTTTAGCACAACATTGTCACATTCAAGATGGAATTGGCCTTTGTGAGTCGAGTACACAGATTTTATAAACTGGTTTAGCCTCTGGAAACTGGCAGAAATTGGAAAGGTTACTGAGCAAGCTGACAAGATCCAGTCAGGCTAGATTGTAATGATAGCCACATCTCTCTCTCTCTCTCTCTCTCTGGGTGTGTTGCCTGCGGCTCTTGTCTGTCATTATTTACCACATGAGCAATTTTACTGGAGGGACGTAAAATCCTCCTGTTCCCTGCCCCATCTGTACACATCTGTAGCTCTACACTGCTACACACACAATCAGTTCTGCATGACTCAGAAACCATCAGCTCATATTATAATAGAGTAGATTACTGACGCATAGGTAAAGGTGCCAACTGTTCATGTCTGTCTACTGAGCTGAGTAAAAAGTGATTGATTCTGTAAATATAGTAAACTACTAGGGATTAAGTGTTGGGTTTGTCTGGAGGATTTGCTGTTGGGGTTGGGGACAGAGAGGAAGTCTAGCTCCTCAGAGTAGGCATGCCATCTCTGTCTTTTCATACTGCTGGGACTAATACCAGTGTGGACAGGGGGATCTGTCTGATTTCAGTATACACTTTTTGTTAATTTTTGTATTCTGTTCGGTTCGTTACGTGCTCTGTCAGAATGTTTACAAGGACAACAATAATCCGATATTAACCCGATTAAGACGATACTCTGATTAAGAAACTAGCATATAAACAACGATTATTGATGACCTTAATCCGACTAAAGTCATACTCGAAGTAAACACAAATGGAATTAAGACGTGTGGAGTATTCCTGTTTTAGTCGCATTATCGACGTGTATTACAGACATGTACACACCTTAATCACACTGTTAACATTGTGTGGGAGTTTTCACCACATTTTGTGACAGGACACGTACACACACGGCAGTGCTCAACCGTTTGACGGCAAAAAAGAGGCTGTGTATTTACCTATATAAGTAGAATACATTAAAACAGGAACATGTAAAACGGGAACATGAAAGGAATATTCTAAAAGTAGCTCATGTAAACACCTTAATCACAATATTGCCTTATTCAGTATAAGGTCAGTAATTAGATTACTGCTCTCCATATAAACGTTATTACATTACATTACATTAATATTATTAGTACATTATTAGTAGAACATTTTTAGTAGTACATTATTCAACCTTTCTGACTGTGTAGAAAAACACAAAACCTGAAAATAAATGGATAAATTAGGAATGCACCGAAATTCTGGCTGCCAAAAAATGCCTTTTGGGCTTTCAGCCGAGAGAAAAAAATTGTCAGAAAAGTAGAGTCAAAGGTTTTGTCTTTGATTTAGTCAAAAACGTATCCTCATTAAAACCACTCTTACAAGTACCATTTATATTTTAAAAAAAAATGTTTGCTACCACTGCTCACAACATTTTACATAAAACCTGGGACCAAGATGCCCATCACATTTAAAACCAAAGTATAATCTGTAAGTACCTTCATCACAAGAGCGGCTGTTTCTCCTCTTCACCATTATCCGTATGTATTTATCTACCTTTACTCATTTTAAACATGTTCACAAGCTATTTTAAGGGCATCCGTGTTTATATGGTGGGCACCAGGCTGAAAGTTTTATTATTATTTTTTTAAAATTATTATTTATTTAAAAAGAAAAAGCATTATTAGTATTTTTTAATGCGCATAAAATTACACCACACACTCACACTAATGAATACTGGCTGTGGAATTAGTTTACAAAATTGAATTAGGATTTGCGGGCAGGATGCCAAAACTATTCATTAGAATATCAAGCGAGAGGTAAACGGACTTCATTGGCAGTGTGGATAATCATAGGCTCTCAGAGGGAGGTTCTCTAACCGAGCCTCTCAAATATCGCACCTTGCGACACATGCAAGATGACATAAACACATGTTTTTCACTGATATTTGACACCTTCATGGGACGGTCTGACAAAAGAAGTACATGGCATCACTCTAATAGTAGTATTTCGTTAATCCTATAGTGCATGCTTGAAAAAATCTGCAATTTAATGCAAAATATGGAGTTCTGAATTTATATTATTAGAAGAACAGCTTTGAAATCTCCTCCCCTGGGATGTGTGGGAAATGAGTTTCTCAGAGTTTCTGCCTCTGAGACCGGGCAAACGAGGCAGGAGTGTGGCGTAATAGCTTATTTAGAATACGCAACAGATGTGACCTCTTTCACTGTTAGTCAGTAGAAGCGATTGTAGTATAGCTAGGGGTGAAATTCGATGCAATGCGATGGTGTGTCTATATGGTATATTTTCAATACAGTAAAAATAAGAGTTGCGTGAGTTCGTGGCTTGCGTTTCGATTTTCAGTTGATTGAAACGTTCAATGTTGTGAAAGTATAAGTGGTGAAATTTAATGACAGTGGCTACATGATCCGTTCAGTATCTTAGCAGCACATAACAAATGAAAACACCGTGCATTAGAATGTAACAGTTTTTAACATGGATAAGTTTTACCTGTAGTGGCTGGGAATCACGAGTGGGCGTGTGTGAAGCGCAGGGATTTTCTTATTCTGCTGTTAGCTAGTCACGCTTTCAGCATCTGTAGCCCTAGATGTGTTTATGAATCCTGCACTCTCCTCTACGTGGTATGAATGTCCCAAATTGCCACGATGGTTTCTTTAGCCCGGATTGAATCTGTGAGGAAAGAGTGCATGAATGCAGCAGAGAAGTTTCTGTTCGTGTGTGTGTGTGTGTATGTGTGTGTGTGTGTGCACACTGTATGACCCTTATGTCTGTGTTATTATCGGCACTGTATCGTACACATATTTGGCAGATTCTGCCCACTGTAATGTTTTGGTCCACCACTCACTGGCCATCAGTGTCACAGCTTCACTCAAGCTGACGTAATAATCCCATACACCTTAAAGACTTGAGAGGAAACCTCCATCTCCTGCTTGCTGCTGAACGTAGCAGCTGGAACGCTACCTGGGCCGCAGTCAACATTCCAGTTCATCATGTGCTCAGTCAGGGCTCTGTGCATGCCACTCGAGTCCTTCCACTCCATACTTGGCAAACCATATCTTCATGGAGCTCACATTGTGTACAGGGGAATTGTCATGCTGGAACAGGTTTGGGCCTCTTAGTTCCAGTGAAAGGAATCTGTAATGCTACAGCGTACAAAGACATAATACAGTGTACAATTGCGTGATTCCAGCTCCAACTGTGGCAAGAGTTTGGGGAAGAACCACATATGGATGTGATGATCATGTGTCTGCAAACTTTTGTCCATATAGTGTATGCTTACTTATGAAATGTGTTAATAATTTATTATTTGCAATGCAATGCATGACTTGTCACCAACATAATTTCATTTGCTTTTACATTGGTCTGTTTTGAATAGTCCTGGAGCTGTGGCTTTTCTGGGTTTCTATTTGATCTGCGGTTCCTGTGCGTTCATCTCATTCTGAATGGCTTTTCTAAATAAATATAAAGCTTTCAGTGATTCTGATGCCGATGGTGGAGTTGACGACCTTTTATCCTGCAGCAAATGAAAAGCACTCGCGTCCCGATATTCGACCATGCAGGGTTGTACAGGAAGAAAGGAAACAGCGAGTGAGAGTGAGTTAGTTGTGAGAGTGGGTTAAGTGAGAAGAGGAACACGAGGGATGAACAAGGAGGAGTGAGATGGAAGAGGGGAGATGAGTGTAAGAAAGGGAAATGGCTTTTTTTTTTTAAATAAATGATGAAAGAGGGGATGGGAAAGTGTAAAAATATCAGCAAATGGAGACACAGAGAAAAGAATAGGACCAGAGAAACAGAATGAGAAGTGAGAGGAAGATACGAAATGAAAAAAATAATAATAATAGGAGCAGTTGTTTTCTGTAACCTGTTAACATTCTGCTGCTTCAAAGCTGCATTAGGTAAGATTACGTTTCTAGCAGTTAAGTTGGTAGATTCGACATTTTGAATGATTACAACCCCGCATTTCCACCCATGTACATTAAGCTCCACCCCCAGGATTTACGGTGACCCATAGAGTAAAGTGTCTCATAAAATGACTGACAGGGGGCACATCCAAACACTACCCATCATTCCGGACCAGAAGTCGGTTTCCAAACGGGTTTTCTCTGCCACTTAATACACGGCCACGGCTTAAACCTTCATATTTGATCAAGGGGTTTACATATATTCCAGGTTGCACAAGTATGAAATTCAAACAATGACTAATGCATCTTTAAAGACAATCCAAGAATAACATTATGACTCATCAGAGGGTTCCAGGGTGACCGGGCTGAACATGTGCCACGACTGCTATACATGACTAGGTCAAGCGCTCAGATCACCAGTATGAGCTGATCAATAAAATAGAAAACTAAATGAATCGGGACACAAGTTGGCTGTTGAAACACAGGAGTCAAATAGGAGTAAAAACTTCCCCTCATCACCACCACATGTGTTTGTATGTTTATGGGATATTTGAGAAGTTTAGCAGAGAACCTCCCGCTGTCAGCTGGTTGCTAGGTGCCTGGTGCTTGGTCTGTGTGTGTGTGTGTGTGCGCGCATGTGATCCTGCTCATATAGGACAGCAAGCCAGAGGTAGGCTGAGCAGCCGGAGCAGCAGCAGCAGTCTCTGTGTGTGTGTTTGTGTGTGTGCATGTGTGTGTGTATGTGTGTGTGGAGTGGAGCTCTGTGGCCGGATGATCGCACTCTCCCTGTCCACCACAGGACGAAGCCTGACAGTAAGTATCTGTCTTTCAGCCCTGTCTTTTCTTGTCACTGGTATTTTAACGGATCTCTGTCTGTGTGTGCTGCTTGGCTTAGTTGTATGCAAATTGGACTCTTCTATTATGTGCTAACATGAGGAAAATGCTGTGTCTTTTTAATCGCTTGCCATAGTATATGTACACGGTCTATAGAAATATGGAAAGTTTTCTCTTGTCTGATCATCCATATGTATATATATATATCACCGTATAGCGGTGACAGCTTTGTGCGGCATGTGTGCTGTTTAATAAGCTTGTTTTTATTCACTGAAACATGTGCTTGGTATGAACAAGGCTGAGGTAGACAAAACAGGAATGCTGAACGGTGACATAGAGCAGTAGAGAGTCATGATGTAGTCTTTATAGTATAAATGTGTACCCACGGCACAGTGCGAGTGTGACAAAGCAAGAGCAACAGACTCTAATAACGCATGAAGTACCGGGACGTGAGCAGAATAAGCACAACGTGCTCCACTGCAGGAGCACACATAGTAAAGGGGCAGGTGAATACAGTATGGATGTACAAGTCTTCTAATACACTCCACAGTTGTTAACGCAGTTTTGTTCCACCCAAAGTGAGCATGCAAATGTGCGACTTTTGAAAGGACATGCAAAATGTATGAAAATATGACAAAATCGTTCCAGGCAGAAATCCCAGCATTTACTGGTGCATAGACAAATAATGTCCCCGTGCCCAGAATGCAAAACATTAGATCTGATGCATGCAACAGGGGAAAGGTGAAAAAAGCATATCTTTCCATTATGGATGTAATACGCTGGTTTTATGTATAAGTGGTTACGGAGAAAGCACATCTGGTTTGACGCCCCCCCCCCCCCCCCCAACTCCTTTTTCTGTGGGTTTCTTAAATCCAAATTGATTTTACTATCAAAATGAATGATGCATCCTTATAGCTTATTTGCACAGTGCCAGCTCAGGAGAATATTCCTTCCTCTCTCTATTTCTCGCTCCCTCTCCACTGTGCTTGTTGGCACAATTTATTTGACTTCAGACATTTTGCCAAATCTGAATGAATTCACCTCCACCACCTCCTCCACTGTTTCTATAACCTGTTATAGAAACCGTGAACTTGACATATTAATTGCTATCCCGAGGCTGCAGTGAAAATACACAGAGGATGCGGCGGTCCATCATCATTAAACACCTTCGAAAATGGTACCAGGCGTACCTCTGTGAGCGGTTACCGAGTCATCTTGTGACATTTCATCTACAAATGAAATCAGTTCAGTTCAAGTGTATTCGTCAAATTATGAGCCTTTCGAAGTTGTACTGCTGTAATAAAATGCTTACTCGTCAAAAAAAAACAAAAACAAAAACAACAACCACTTAACACTTAAGCTAGAAAGACATACACGTACATAAAATATACAGGTGTATTGTAGAAAATTGAATTAAATGAATTAAATATGCCACACTGCAACTGTAAATGTGTACTTACTACAGAATCATGTAGTTGTATACAGTAGTTAAAGAAACGACAATAATAATGTAAAAATGTAATACTGTACTGTTGTTGTATAGAATTTATTGTAAATGCAGTGTTTCGTACTGTAATAATCTTGACAGTAATAAGTTATGAGGCATACATACTGCTTTGTTACTGCATACTACAAACAATAAAATACAGGAAATGACATCAAAATCATTTTCTTTCATATTTTAATGAAATGACAGAATTTCCCTATTTCTATTCATTATTCCTATTCACAGATCATTACTTAAAACAATAAACACAGCAAAAATAATATTACAACAATGTGAAATAAGAATGGCACGGTGCTGCAGGGTCCCTGGTTTGATCCTAAGCTCACGTTGCTGTCTGTTCGGAGTTGCATTTCTCCCGGTTTCCTGCCACTTCCCAAAAACATGCCTGTAGATAGTTTGCTGACTCTAAATTGCCCCTAGGTGAGAATGTGTAAGTGTGTTAGACTGGATCCACCATAACCCTGACCAGGACACAGTGTCTTCTATACATAATGCTGTAAGGCTGTTTTTATTTTATTTGTATGTGATACCATTTTTTGTCTCATTTCCCATTAGTAATTTCGTTAAAAAAAAAAAAAAAAAAAAAGGGACAGTTTTGGCACTAGTGAGGACACTTTGTAATTGTAGCTCTTCAAAGCTTGGCCACTAGTGAGGACACTTTGTAATTGTGGCTCTTCAAGGCTTGGCCACTAGTGAGGACACTTTGTAATTGTAGCTCTTCAAGGCTTGGCCACTAGTGAGGACATTTTGTAATTGTAGCTCTTCAAGGCTTGGCCACTAGTGAGGACACTTTGTAATTGTAGGTCTTCAAGGCTTGGCCACTAGTGAGGACATTTTATAATTGTAGCTCTTCACGGCTTGGCCACTAGTGAGGACACTTTTTAATTGTAGCTCTTCAAGGCTTGGCCACTAGTGAGGACACTTTGTAATTGTAGCTCTTCAAGGCTTGGCCACTAGTGAGGACACTTTGTAATTGTAGCTCTTCAAGGCTTGGACACTAGTGAGGACACTTTGTAATTGTAGCTCTTCAAGGCTTGGTCACTAGTGAGGACACTTTGTAATTGTAGCTCTTCAAGGCTTGGCCACTAGTGAGGACACTTTGTAATTGTAGCTCTTCAAGGCTTGGCCACTAGTGAGGACACTTTGTAATTGTAGCTCTTCAAGGCTTGGCCACTAGTGAGGACACTTTGTAATTGTAGGTCTTCAAGGCTTGGCCACTAGTGAGGACACTTTGTAGTTGTAGCTCTTCAAGGCTTGGCCACTAGTGAGGACACTTTCTATAGTGCAAGTGTAGGAACAGTTGAGCACTTCGAGAAACACTTTGAGTTTCTATCTTGAAATTCTCCAGACTGCAGACAAATTATAGTTATCAAATTGGTGTTATTAGACCAGCTTAGGACATTACTGATGCACGAGCCCCAAAATAGCAAGTTATTGACAATTCCACATCAGTTATAGTTATGTTGAGGAGGTCATGGCATAACATTTGGCTTTAGAAGTCAATTTTCATGCAGTTTTAAAAGTGACATTTTGACTCGGTATGCCTGGTGGGACTAAAAATAAAGAGCTGAATGGTAAACAGACTAAGCCAGTGCAGTTTTTAATGTGTGTTAAACACTGATGGAGTCGGGCTTTACCTGTGGAGTAGATCTACAGGGACCTACAGAATAAGGAAAGGACTTGTATAGCAGATCCACCTGGTCAGTGTGTGACTGTCTGAATCCACAGTGCAGTGCACAAGCGTGTGTGTGATGTAGCCCTGCAGTGGAGCTAATTTCTAAAGTATTAATGACAGCTACACGCCAACCTCCCAGAGGAAATGTTTGACAGAGACTGCTGTGCTCCTGCTGCGCTCTCTCTGTCTCTGTCTCTCTCTCTCTCTCTCTCTCGTCTAAACCCCTACTTTAGCAGCTCTGCTTCTTTCTGTCTTTCTCTCAGTCTTTTTATCTGCCTGTCAGTCCATCCTCCTATATTGTAGTACATCAATTTTCACCTTCTTCCTGTTGCCGCTGTTCAGCATATAAAGCTCTTCCTCATGGGTTTTCATCGTTCTTCTCTGTAGATTTGCCTCAACTTGTCTTTTCTTTCCTTAGAGTAATCGGATGTCTCACGGTTATAGGACATATTTAATTTTCTTTTTCTCAGACATACCAGACATTTTTGTATATACACTTCACTTTCCATAAGAATTTATGAATGTCCTGTGCTGTAGTGCTTTTTTAAAAAAATTTTTTTTATGGGTTTCTGTCAGTCTGTAGAGTAAATTGTCTCCCTCAGTGATTTCCTTCTGCTCTTTTACTGGACTGTAGGTCACTGCAAACTTCCTTCACTTTAGCATCTCCCCAGCCTGCCCTTTTGTCCTAAAGACACTGATTCTCTTTTGCTATAATATCAGCTACTTTGACACAGATCCAACATCAATGCATGACCTAATAATTGCATTATAATGAATAATTATATTCTGTCTATTGCTTAGATTGAGACACGTTTTTCAGTTGAATTTAACTGATTTTTATTTTATAGGCATGCTTCAGCCTCGGAGACTCACAGTTCCAACACTGCAACAACTGTTTCAACAAAACGCTTTCAAAAAAGTTCAGCGGTTTTCTATTTATTTGAAACGACTCATTAGGGGTGGGTGATCTTCCAAAAAAAAATCACATCACGATCTTTATATCCACGATCCATGATTCTTCCCAATTTTGAGATGTACTCCCGAGAATCTCTAGACTGGAACAAGCCTATGGTCTTATCTATTTGCACGATTTAAAATACAATAGTGCATTAAAGAATCAGTTGTCAAAATGGTCATTAAAACCTGAGTTAAACTTTATTTTAAATATTAACGTTGTAATCATCAGTCAGTTGATAATATTTAATAGGGCAGCAGTTTGATTGAAGACATGCACGCTTTACCTTCCAGTCATCAATAAAACGGATGGTAAAATTCACTGTGCTTTATTTGTGCAGCAATCATCCGTCGGCATTCGCTATACATATGGGGAATAGCGGTATTATAAAAATATTTGCGACTTGGCAGATCATACAGTGCATCTAAAGTGTGCATCAGTCTCATAAATCCCACGTTGTCCAGAGCTTTGAACTGCATTGGACTAAACTGGGGCACTGGTGGCTTGACAGTTAAGGCTCTGGGTTACAGAACTACGAAGATGTCACTGTTGGGCCCTTGAGAAAGGCCCTTAACCATCTCTGCTCCAGGGGGCGCTGTATCATGGCTGACCCTGCACTCTGACCCCAGCTTCCTAACATGCTGGGATATGCAAAAAAAAGAATTTCACTCTGCTGTAATGTGTATGTGACTAATAAAGACTCATTATTATCGTTATCTTTATATCCTCGGCTAGATAAAATGTGACCGCCTCAGACACCTCTTTCCATCGTTTGTTGCTTTTATAGTATTTTTTCGACTGCCCTAATCCGTCACTCAGTGATGTTTCAGGACCTCGTGAGATACAGATGAGTGGGGTTGTTGTACCGCCCTGAGTGAAACACTCGCAGGATGTTCCTTTGGATGCTTTCTTTCAAGGTGGTTGAAAAGATTTGTCATATTACCTCCGGAAGTGCTGAGTGTTGCCCGACAAAGTTTACAGACAACGTTGCTTTGAGAAATGTCTGACTGTGCATAGCCAAACCACTGCCACAATACTGACGCACCAGCTTCTCATTCGCTATGCTGCTAGGTCACGTTGAATTGTTTTTCAAATGCGTCACGCACGAAAGACACATGATAGAGATACGTGATATAATTTGGCCAATCAGCACAGCCATCTATAGACAATCATTCTGTTGTAGTTTTCACATTACTATGAGGACATAATAGGTCACGCTTGAAAAGTAGATTTTGGACGTCTTCAAGATCGATCACGATCACGAAACGGTCACCACAATGTCACAAGACACTAATCCTGGCTGAATTCTATAACAGAAACTGTGCGATAACTTGTTGGTCCTCATGTTAGATTATAGAATGAACATCCTCTAACGAGAGACCTGCGATTAAAGAAAAGGACTACGTCCTGCTTACGTCATTAATCAGTGTGATCTGGGCTCATGCAGGAAATTTATTTATAATTTATAAACATTATTTAAAGTGAACTTGAGGTAATATGGATGGTTTTTTATGTTTCTTTTTTGCTTGTTTTTTATGCTGTTATGTTATCTTTATGTGTCGGATATATTTTGCCATTTTCATTACCATATTTGTAGCTGTCCCCTGAGTTTTGCATCATCCTATACCGTCCTCCTATTGGTGGCGTTTAGACGAGCTTTGTAGCAGCGGTTACACTGAGACTTTAGTCACAAATGGTTGTTGTCTGTTTTTGGTCACAGTGGCATTAAATTGGCTGCCAGTGAGTCACATCGTATGGTGGGAAAATACAGATATTGCATATTGTATCAACCTACTGATGACAAAAAAAAGCCCACCTCCTAATTTAATGTTACTGCATGTTTTGGAAGACATTTTTCAATAATCGAGGTAGATGTTTGGATTATGAGCATGTTATCCCTCCATTCTAACATGTTCAAATGAACAAAAATGTACAATTCTGCAGTTTAAAAAAAGGCAGCAGTGGGTCTTAGTGGTTTTCTGAGCCTTTTTGTTAGAATGATAAAAACGTACTACACATACTACATAACTTAACAGTGTAATTAGGGAAACAGCTCAGCTTACAGCTCATTGCTTCAGGTTTCCAGGTTTGATCCTGAGCTCAGGTTTCTGTCTGTGTGCTGTTGTTTTTGTGCAGGTTCACCCTGCACAAAAACTTGGGTTTCCTTTTGGTGCTCCAGTTTCTTCCTACCTCCCAAAAACATACATGTAGGCGGATTGGCAATGCTAAATTGCCCCTAGGTGTGATTACTAACCCATTTCAGGATGTATTCTGGCCCCGTGTTTCACAGGATTGGCGGTTAAGGCTCTGGGTTACTGATCAAAAGGTCAGAAGTTCAAGCCCCAGCACTGCCAAGCTGCCATTGTTGGGCCCTTGAGCAAGGCCCTTGACCCTCTCTGCTCCAGGGGCGCCGTATCATGGCTGACCCTGTGCTCTGACCCCAACTTCCTAACATGCCGGGGTATGCAAAGAAAAGCATGTCACTGTGCTGTAATGTATCATTCATAGTTAAACAAAAAGTTACAAAATAATAAATATTATTTGAATTTCCGAATACCACTGACAATGAGAGAAAGAGTTTACAGAGTCGGGGACGTATTTTAAAGATGCCAGTACTTTCTTGTTCATATTTTCTTGAGCAGAGGTATCCATAAAACAGTTTAAAATGATAAAAAAAGCAAAATGGGTTTTGGCGGCTGAGGGTTATTGTTGCTTGCAGTATGTAATAAAAGTGAAATTTGCTCATATATCACTACCCCTACACTAAGTGCTGTAAGCCTAATCTTCCACAGGACTTTGTAATTATATTCAAAAGCAAATAGACTGATATAACCACACTAAACGAATTGCTTTGTAATCAGCCCTTTGTGTGGCACTACATCTGTCCACTATCAGCTGTTTGGATTTGTTTGCCAGCCCCTCCTGCTAATTTTGCTTTATGAAACTGTGCCATTACTGGAGCCAGTGAGTCACATTTCTATTCCAATACCATCACCATTACCACACAGCTCTGGGCACCAGAGGTGTGTACCAATATCATTGCAACTGTTTAAGACAAAAGGAATGAGGGTTAGATGTTCACCGAGCTCCTGGGTCACAATGCGGAGTGGATTAGAGGGGGTTAATATACCACGACTGATTAAAGGTGGCCAACCAGAGATTAATAATAGTTTGAGTTGCCACGGGCAGGAAAACTCATTATAGGTAGTTCCTCCCTCGTGGCCGTGTTGTGGTTCATTCCTTGAAGCTGGTGAAATAATGGCAGATATGTGCTAAAATTATATCCCAATATCTTCGAAGCCAAGGCTACACTGTAGATCTCTTCTGAAGTGTTAAAAGCTTCCACGCTGATGTTGTCACTATGAAATAGACTACATATAGTCTCAGGTGGAGCCATGGGAAAATCCGAAACGGCTGTACTGGTTGTGTAAAAGCTACATAAAGTTACATTACAGCACTAATGACAGAGACAAATAAAGTGAACGTGATAGGTTAAAAAACATACAGCTGGTTAAGTATACTGTATGCTACTGTAGCAGAGAGCCTAGAGCAGCGACTGGGAGTTACGAATGAAAACTGATATCTGATTTGTGACAGTTTTTTTTTTTTTTTTTTAAATTCCTAATTTTCTATTTTTTTTCTTTCTTTCTATTTATGAGTATGAACTGTCTGAAATATAGAGGTTACTCAAGGAGAAATTTCTTGGTTGTCCCACTGGTATAAATAAAACTAGCATCTTCTAAAAGAAGCACTTAAATGTAACACCAGAAGCAAGTGAACATCAGGAGTTAATTGGGAATTTGCAGTGTACTCAAGTACCATGTAATGTATGTGTAAATGAAACATTAATTCACATCCCACAGGCATCTCTGGACTTAAACTCCAGCTGAATGACTTTTTATAGAATTCTTTCTAAATATAGATTCATTATTTTAACAGATTCATTCATGCAATATGTATGAAATAAAACAGGATGTGGAATGCTGTTGTGGGAAGCGGCGTTTCTAAAGTATTTTATTTTACCTCATATTCAACAGCAATTTGGCAGTGCTAACCATTTTGACATTTTTATTTGTTTATACTATGCATGAGACGTTACACTAAAGCCACAGGCTTCGTGAGACGATACTGACGCGAGGCGATATTGACACAAATAAAATATAAAATTTTCATACTTTTACCTTGTTATGACAACAGTTCGAACCACTGCAATAGCAATGCGTCATATTGTTAGAAAAGTATATTGAGAGCAATACTAATAACCCAGTATACGGTATTTAAATTCAATTCTTTATAGTAATTGAGTGCAGACATTAAACAGATGCCTTTATCCAACACGTGTTTGTCATGTCACGGCAGACTCCATTTCCCAGAATGCACTGCAAACTACAAATATGGCCGACGACTACAACTCCCAAACAACGTTCACCTACGCCTGGAGACTAATCACACACACCTGTTCCCAATTACATGCTTAATTACACCACACTACTTAAGAGACTCTCTCACGCATACCGTCTTCTTGAAGTAACATGCTCAGTTGGTCTTTTCTCTGTCGTGTACCAAGCATCGAGTTAGTGTGTTTGCTCGCCAGGTTTTTGACTCTGTTTACTCCTTTGACCTTGATTCTCTGCCTTCCCTGTTTTGTGCTGTTTGCCTAATCGCCTGACCACTGTCTGTCTTTGTATGTGTTTTGCCTTGCCCTCTGGAAATTATACTCTTTATTAAAGCTCTTAACTGCGGTTGCATCCGTACTAACCTCCATTACATGACAGTGTTTGTGCAGAGAGAGTAGTTTGATAAAAAGGCTTTTCCTGACTAGATTCCGGGTGTAAATTAAGATGGAAGGTTCATTGGAGGAAAATTATGCCCAATTCCCCGTTGAGTGAAATGGAGTAAATCTAACAATAAATATGATTAAAAATCTTGTTTACAAGTTCTGCATGTGACAGTGGCAGATCCTTCAGGCCCAAGTGTAAGTATAACTTATGCTTTCATCTTTTGCTAGTCATAAAAACTGCAGTCCAGTATGGACAGCTATTCATTGAGTACTGATAGAAAGCTGGATTAATGGAATGCAGGAATTTTTGGTTGAAGGCAATAATAATTACGGTCTTAATGCTAATTTCTTTTCTGACATATTTGCAGTTCAGTATGAATCTAATTCTACAGTGCATGACATTAGGACTATTAATGGCTATTCATTTATTTGTTAAAACTACTTGAAACAGGCTTTTCAGTATATTGAATGAAAAACTGCAACTGCACACCTGAATAACTGAATAACAGTCTGGAAGTTGATTCTGTAAGTTTAAGGAACGTCATTTAGACATAGACTTGATGCTGAGGTGTTTTAGGCATATAGTTCATTCTGAAATATTAATTCAAGAGCAATTGTATTTTTGATTCCTCCCTTCAGACTGTGTGGAATATGATGATTAACCTTTTAAACAAATTCTCTGTAATGTTGTTTTGTGAGAATCCTACTGTTCTGAGCGTCTGACTGAATGATGTACTGACTTTGTAAGAGAGATTGAAGTGATCCCTATTTAATGACATTAGCACCCAATGATTTGAGCTTTGAGAGCAGTTTGACATGAATTTAAGGGGCACCACTTTCTCTCTGGTGTCTACATTCTTTTTGATGTAAAGTGAATATCCTTTTGAATCTTGCCGGTTTACTTGTTAAATTCCAGGGTTAGTTTTTAAGATTTACAGCATGTCCTGTATATCTCTCTTTTAAGAATGTTAATATTCTTCTTAAGCGTAATGGCAATGAGGCATGTCCCAGTTTTCTGGTTTTATTAAACCCAATATGACTGTGCCCTTTCCTCAGAGAACTATGGATGTTGTCAGTGCTTATATAACTCCATTTTTCTTCACAGTAACTTTATTAACTCATTTACATGTTGCATTTTTAATTGCTGCCATTTTGTTAGCAAACATAAATATAACCACGATATATTTTGTGTGTAATGAAAATGTCCTCAAATAATGTGATATGATATTTGTTGCTGTCACCCAGCACTTTGAAGTCTTGGCTTACAATAATGACAGTGTGAGTTAATGAGATTTAGGCCTAGCACTATGGTGCTATTTTGCAAAGTCTTAAATGTTTTTAATGTGTGCGCACACTTAAAATGAACTTATTTAAAGGCCAAAACTTTCAACTCAAACTTTCGGCCTCTTTAGTTTAAATAGCCTGTTGTGTTTTTGTAATAGTGGTAAATGGTGTTTCTCTGCAGAAGCCAGCACTTTCATATGTATTACTCATAAGCAGAAACATGCTTTGTTTAATCTGGACTGAGTTCAGAATTAAGTGCTGCTGCAGCCTCAAACCAAATACTGTTCCTTTTGATATTCAAAACTTTTCTTTTCATCCTCTTACTTAGCTTAATTACATCTGCTTTTACATAATGATCTGCTCTATCTACACCTGGCATTTAATTTCATTTTGTAGGGTTCTCCCTGCTTCTTGTATATCGATTTCATTTACAGTAAATGACAGATGCACATGTGGCCAGGATGGAGACAGATCTTTCAGTTTGGACGCATGCAGCATTTGCTTGATTGATTGCAGGACAGTAATGGACACGTAATTTGTGCTGCGCTTTGATTGAAGAGTGAGCCAATGAAAGGGACTGGATGCTAATGTGCGTTATAGACAGTGACAGTTTATTCAATTTAGCTTATGGCTACTTTGAAATATTCATCAAGGCTAAAGCTTGACAAAAACCTTCAGCTCCTTTTCTGATGCAAAGGGAATACTGTATTGTACTTCCTTTGTGTTTAGCATAGGAGAATCCATAAAACTGTTTTAGAAAAAGAACCCATTCACTTCCATGTTGATTGAATGAATTTTTTTTCTTTTTATTATTGATTTCTCAAAACATCCCTCAGCTTTTTAATCTAAAACCATGAGCATTGATTCCACTTGTCTTTTTTGTTCTCTATCTTTTCTCAATCTTCTCTTTTACACCTCAAGAACGCTGACCACCATCTCGTGCCCACATCTCTCATTTAAATAAAGAACGGTTTCCAATTTTTATTTTTTTTTGGCACTGGAATTGCCAACTTCAGTGTAATGGATGTGATATGAGCTCACATTGACCCGCAGTGTTTCTCGCTGCTTGCACAAGCTTGGTGTCAATGAGACAGTGTGCAAGATTGATCATCTGACCTTTCATGGTAGACTTATATATTTATATATTACAGATATATAGCCGTTTATTCACATTTTGGATGTGACAGTGTCTTTGGGAGATTTTCAGCACATTTTCAACAGAACGCTTTGAATTAAAAACAGTACCCTTGTAAAAATACCAATATAAAAAAGAATGAAGAATGGAGCCGTTCTTCAGTCTGTAGAGACCAGATGGTGCCATTATATATTCTATGAAACATCCAAAAAAGCAATTATCTATAAACTATTAATGAACAAATTTAAATGTCGATTCAAGAGGATCATTTAAATGGGATTTTTTATTCTGTGATTAATTTTTTCCATTGATTTGTTTGAAGTGCAGTGTACAGTACATTCATCCATTTTCCATACCACTTATCCTGCACACACTCTTAAAACAGATGTGTTAAAAAGAACACATCATGTGTTAAAAATGAACACACCTGCGTGTCTAGTTAAGGAGGACACATTTTGCCTTGCTTTCAACACAATCTGTGTGTTAGTACGTTTCCACACAAAGATGTGTTTAAAAAAAAAAACCCCACAGAAATAAGATTTGTTGTTTATACAAATATTTGAATAGTTGTTTTTTCCCTATAATTATCCTAAAATGTAATTAGTTTGTATGCTAAAAATCTACTAAAATGCTCACAAAATAAACAAACAATTGCATGAAGTTCAGGTGACATTTATTAAAATCATTTAAACATTTGATAGATGTAAGAATTGGAGTTGATGTATCTTCTTACAAATCTCCCTGCCATCTGGGAAGACAAGAGACCCACTTCCTTCCATCTGAAAAACTGTAAAAGAGCAAAACAGTGTTGGTTAGTTTTTAGCTACAAAATATGAAGAAATGCCTTTGGGCTTTAACTGAGAAATTGCATTGCAGAATTCCAAATTGTGTCATTTTGGAAATGTGGCCTCCACTCTCCTAATGAACAAAACGGTGCTGTAGACTCACCAGGAAAATCTAGCTAGCTTGCGAATGTTTTTCCAATGAATACATTTTCGAGAGCTCCCTGCATAAATATAACAAACTCTGGTCAATAATTTAACACGTTGTGTTGGTCACTCGTGAATTTTTTTTCTTTTTTTAACACATTTATTGGATAATTTAACATGTGATGAAATAGTAATAACAAAAAAAAGTTCGATCCTGAGCTCATGGTTACTGTCTGTGCAGTGTTTTGCATGTTCTCAACATCCTCCTGTTTCTTCTGAATTCAGTTGTATCCTCCACCTCCCAAAAATTACCACCTGTTTAATTGGCTACTCTAAATTGCCCTAAATGTGAATGAGTGTGTGTGTGCATGGTGCCCTGTGATCCCATCCAGGGTGTATTCCCACCTTCAGCCCAGTGTTTCAAGGATAGGCTCTGGATCCACCTTGACCAGGATGAAGTTTCTACTGAAGGTGAATGAATGAATGACTGACCATATTTAATCAGAAATCGAGTGTGTCTCTTATTTTCCTTGACAGCCTGCTGCTAGGTTTTTGTTAAGTGAGAGCTTGAGTGTTTATTTTTTCTTAGCTTGGTTTGAGACAAGGTTGTGACAGTTACTCCTGGTGGCTTTGGTCTTTGTTTTGCCTCTATGAATGACTAGTACTTTCTTCTTACAGACCTGTGAAGTGGTTCCAAACCCTGTGTATTTTCTGCTTTAACACTCCTGATCCAGCTAATTAGCTAATTACCAGGCCTTCCTGAAATCCCCTTGGATGTGTGTGAGCCCTCTAGGCCGGGACAGGCAGAACAGACACTGGGAGGTCGAGGTGATACTAAAAACAGTGGTATTTATTGAAAAGTGAGGAGCGGGAGTGTGGGTGCAAGGGGGAGGAATGAGAGTGGGGAAGTTGCTGTCTTTCTAGCGATGGGCACGAGGAGGGGGCTGGAGCTGGCACGAGACAGGACCCAGGAGGCATAGAGGAGACCGTGGAGGGTCAACAGAGCTGCAGCACAGCCGGGGAGCTTATTCTCCACTGTCCTCGTCGTCATCTGGAACAAGAGAGAGAGACACACACAAGTTAGCATGCATGCGTGCTCTTGCTGTCCAAAATGATCGAGGTGCTGAAATGGTGCTGCTGTTCAGCACCTTGCCGGCAGTTTCACGAGGAGCACGCTTCGTGTTGTGTGTGTGTGTGTGTGTGGGGGGGGGGGGGCTGCCAGCCTGACGTCACAGTACCCTCCTCCTCAGCTCCAATCCTACTGCCAGCCTGCGTTGCGTCCAGAATGCATACCTTCTTGAGAAGCCATCTGCGCTCCCATGCTGGACCCCTGCCCGATGTTGGACTTGGAACGAGAAGTCCTGTAGTGTGAGGAACCACCTGGTCACCCTACCGTTTGTGTCTTTAGTCTGGGCCATCCTCTGCAAGGGGGCATGGTCCGTGACCAGGGTCAAGTGTCAGCCCACCAGGTAGTAGCACAGGTCCTTGATGGGCTTCTCAGAGGGCTGTCTCAGAGGTGTCTGTGTGAACAGTGAAGGTTAGTGAGAAGTCAGTGTTCCGGAGGACTGGTGAGCTGGTGAGGGCCTGGAATGCCTGCACTGATTCTTTGGCCCATCGCACCCGGTCCAGTTGGCCCTTCTTTGTGAGATCTGAGAGGGACGAAGCTAAAGAGGAGAAGTTAGGGACAAAGAGGAGATGATATCCCACCAACACCAAAAAGGCGCATACCTGTTTCTTGGATGTTGGCTGGGAATAGTCCCTCAGTGCTTCTAGCTGCCAATAGCCCTTGGTTAGGTCCAGGGTGCTGATGAACCAGGCTCTCACCAGCTGATCGATCAGATCATTGAGTCGGGGAAGGGGTAGTTGTCAAACTCTGATACCTGGTTGAGCCTCTGGAAGTCATTGCTTTGGCGGGTGCTGCCATCGGGCATCGGAACCATCACAATGGGACTGGACCATGTACTGGTGGACTCTTTGATGATTCCGTCCTGCAACATCTGGCCAACTTCCTCAATAGCTTGCTGGCTTGCCTCTGGAACACGGTAGGGCCACTGTCTGACCACCACTCCTGGCGGCGTAATAGTTGTCATGCTGGACCAGATGGGTCAGGCCAGGGTTAGCTGAAAAGACTGCGGCGAATTGATCTACCAACTCTGTCAGCTCTTGTTGCTGCGTGGGGGTGAGGTCTCTCCTTGGCGGACCAAGGTACACTCATCAGGCTCGGAGGGGACAGCAGAAAAAGCGGACAGCACCGGGGCAGGCTGGACCCATTTCTTTAACAGGTTGACATGGTATAATTGGGTGTCTGTGCGCTCGAGGACAGTGTAGGGCCCCTGGCAGTGGCCAGGAAGCATTACAGGAGGCATTGCAGAGAAGCACCTGGTCAATTGTAAGCCCTCTGTTGCTCTTTGGGTGGCCTCCATGTGCTCCCAGACGATGGGGGTGACCCAGTCGATCTGCTCCTGCATTTCCTGGATGTACTCGAACAGGGACCGAAATGGAGAGGGCTGCTTCTCTCAGGCTTTGCGGACAACATCTAGTAGTCTGGTGGGTCACTGCCCAAAGAGGAGTTCAAAGGGGTGAACATGAGACATAGGGGAGGAGGAGGTCCCAGTTTTGGCCGTCCTCGTCTACCACCCGTTGGAGCACTCTGCTTGAGTGTTTGGTTGAACCATTGCACTAGGCTGTCAGTCTGTGGGTGGCAGAGGTCCGGAGGTGTTTGACCTGCAACAGCCGACACAGATCACAAGGGTTAAGGTGATTTTTTTTTTTAATTTTTTTTTATAAACCCCAAAGAACTATTGACTGTCGCACATTTCCCACTCCTTACTCATGTAAGTAATATTCACTTATTCTTTCTTTTATTGTTTTATAATAAGCATCAGGGGTTGAAAATGTAAAGCAGCACAAGAACAGCTTCAAGTTTGTATAGTGAGATACTTTGTCATTTGTGGCATGGCCTGTCCAGTGAATTCACAGATTAGCAAAGAAAGGTAACTTGTCTGCTTATTTATTCCTGCTTTGTTTTTGACATTTTACTGTTTAGGTTGACTCTTTTTTTTAAAATTATTTATTTTTTTTATTCCACTTTGCTTTTGGAATTACAATTTGGACATTGCTTCCTTTGGACCTTATCTGTATTGCTTTTAATAAAAATTTGCACATGGATTTATAAAATCCTCATTACATAGTCTAATTCAAATGCATCCTATCAGTTCTATCAGGAGAAAGGAGATTCTCCTGATAGAATATAAGGAGATTAAAATGAGAGTGTGTGATATTTATGCAGTTTATATTGCGTTGCTTGAAATAAAAAGCTGAAGTGTTTGTGCATGACGATTTGTTTGCAGGGGGTTGAATTAGGGTGTACATGTATCATGTTTATATTGTATCTATGTTCATCTGATGAACTGTTAGTTGTTCCACAGGCTCTAAGGTGAACTAATTATCACTAGACTAGTTCTTAGTGGCTCATGTCTACAGAGAGTAGAGCCCCCAGCCCCATTAATTGGAAGACAGGTTGGTTTTTTAGAGATAAAAATCTCTCTCATTGTCATGAAACCTTGTAAGAGTCAGCCCACTCATATTGTGGTAATTACATTAGGTATAGATCGTGCTAAGCAGACAAAGCCTCATTAAAACGGTTCTTTCAACTTGAAATAAAGAAGAATGGTGTGATTAAATTTCTCCAAACCTAATAAGTTCTCCTCTGTCTTTACATATGTGTTTGTATGCTGCTGTGAGAGATCTTAGGTCTGAGAAGGTTTTCAGTCTTGCTGGTGTTCATAGCCAATAATGAGTCTATTTATTTGAATAATGATGATTTTTATTCGTTTGTTTTGTATTCCATCTGGTGAATTGAGTCTTAGTGGTGAATAAGCATCTAGTATCAAAAGTATTAGAGTATTTAGGAGTGATGGATCCTTCTGTGAGTCAAAGTACTTTCATGTCTGAGTGACTGTCTTCTACCTAATGTGTCTGTCCTGTGTGATTACAATGCAGGTACAGTGTGAGCTGACCGTATGAGCTCAAGAATCAGGTTCATGTTTTCACGAGTAAATGATGTGCCATGCTGGGTATTTTATTTATTTGTTCTTCATAGTGCAGAGGAATGGCTTATAAGTACCAAAGCATACTGCATCAACCAAAAAAGTATCAACATTGTCTAGTGTCAACATAGTCTGTTGTGTATCAACATTGTGTAGAAAAAGTTCTGAATTGGTTAATAGGGATAATATTTAGAAATGTGTGCAAGTTTATGCTGTGTTCACCACATGAGCGGTGGATATGAGGAATGCAGCGTGAATTCAGACAAGTTTGAAAACTTTTGGGTTTTTACATTTAATATGTCTTATATTTAATAAGTCACTGATTTTCTTTGTTTTATTTGTTGTTGTTTTTTACATTTAGCGTAGCTAGACGTTTTCAAACTGAAACAAAAAGCATGATGCTCATTGGTTAATTCTGTTTCGTACCATAGCCAATAAAATGTGACTAAACAAACCAATCGATGCATTCATAATGATTATTCTTGACCTTTTTTGAGCATTATCATCATCACAGTTGCTGCACAAAAGTTATTTGACACATATATAATCAGTGGCACTATATGTGGGTTATGTTAACCAGATATGAACATAATAAACATGTGGAATATTCTGCCTCTGAGCTACAGTGATTAACACTGGGAAAAGCAGTGGAAATGTTGTGCTGTTTCACATGGAATAAATATAGATGTATTGGAATTGTATAGATTGTACTAAGAGAAATGATGGCACATAAACAAAAAAAACACACAATTAGTACTTTGTTGCTTCTCCTCTGGTTTTTATGACGGCCTGAATTCTTCAAGGCGTGGACTTCACAAATGGAAAACAATATTCTCCATCAAGCTGGTTCCAACTTTCTCGAATAGCAGTTGACTTATCAGCTTTGCAGGACGGAGCCTTGTCATGGACCAGTTTTTAAATTTCCACCATAAATTTTCAATCGAATTGAGATCCGGACTGTTTGCTGGTCATGTCACTGAGTTGATTTGCCTTTTCCTGAAGAAAAGCTTTAACACTTTTTGCTCTGTGGCGAGATGCATTATCATCCTGAAAAATGACTTCATCGCCAAACCTATTATATATCGATGGAATGAGAAAAGTGCCAAAATTTCAACGTACACCTGTGCATTGACTCTTGAGGTCTGTCCTGGTCCTTTACCTGACATGCAACCCCATATCATAACTGAGTGGGGAAATTTGATTGTTTTCTTCAGGCAGTTATCTGTATAAGTTTCATTAGAACGGCACCAGACAAAAGTTCCAGCATCATCTCCTTCTCCAACGCGGATTCATAATTCATCACTGAATATCACTTTCATCCAATCATCCACACTCCATGATTGCTTCTCTTTAGCCAACTCTAACCTTGTTTTCCTTTTATAACCTTCCCATTTTGTTTATACTTGCACCAAATTTTAGGCACAGCTAACTGGGAACAGTCAACATCTTTTGCCACACTCTGTCTTGGATTTCCTTCATGAAAGAGTTTTATAATCCTTTCCATTGTTTCAACTGAAAACTCTCTTGTTAAGCCCATGTTTCCTTTCAAAAATCCAAGGTCTGTAAGCACTTTTTTAAATTCTGTAAGCACTCTTTTAATTGCAGACTAATTTGAATTTTTAGACTTTTAGTCCTGGTATTTGTTTTAGAAATGCAAATTACAAGGTGATTCCATATTGTTTTCCTCAACGTTGAGTGATTCCATAATTTTTTTTTTCTTCCTCTATTTGATCTGGGAAAAAAAAAATGCCATTAATTAAACTCATTTCATTTAACTTGTTTGAGGTATTTTTCATCAAACACTCCTGAAACGAAGTATTCTACTTCAGGCTTAACACCGTTCAGTGCTTTGAGAAGTTTATACAAACAATTTATGCACAGATTTATGCATATATGCCCAGGTATTTTTAAATTGTTAACCTGAATTATTAAAGGTAAACCCTTGTTTGTTTTGCTATATCGACATTTCAGTTGGAGACAGGACTGAACACTGAAGACCCCCCACAGTCTACTACAATTTTCATTATGCAGTGTGTAATCACAGTGTCACCCTGCTGGCATGGGGGTTGCATCAATTGCCCTGAACACCCCTGCTTCATCATTTATGCTGGATGGAGCGTATCTCAGCCTTTATGCGGTTTCTGTCATGGCATGGTGCGTTTTCCATTCCCACTGTACAGGAATAGTACAGAAATAGCACCCTGATAGATACAGAGGCATGAGCTCTGTTGGGTGATGGAGAGTGAGCTGAACATAGAGCATCCCCATCACTCACAGAGCTCTCCCAGGAGGTATGTAGCTCCATGTTGCTTCTAGATCCCCCATGTAATTACTGGATAGGAGCTCAAGCTGAGCCAAATTCACCGGATCCCAATCTGTGTGATGTTAAGGTGAAAGATGTATTACAGGAATGGTATTAATTCAGATTACTTAATGACCACTACACTTTTGTCTTATCAGATGTGTATTCATTTGGCTGGCATGCTGTGTGTAAGAGAGAACCCCCAACAAGGTGTTTTATTAAAAGAAAATAATGGACAAAAAACAAGTTTTATTTTCTTATAACTCGATGGCCATTATCTTACTTAACTTTTGAGAGACTGACTGTTTTTACCACAGAGTTTGTTAAACTGGCTCCTCAACTAATGTGATCTTTGCAGAAATCCTAGGCAAGATTATAAAGTAAATAAAAAACATTTCCAGGTCATTTGCTGATAAATTTATGCAATATCGTGCAAGCAAGAGTGCGGTTATACTGAATATTGGATATTAGTGAATATCTATAATGGGCATGATTACCTATGATACTGCGATTGGGTATTTGAGAGTGAAATGGGACACAATAAGCCTGACCAGGGGCAGTGTTAATTTTTGGGATCTTCTGGGGCATAATTGGTGTCCTTGGAATCATCACCACCTTCGCACTCTTTCCATTGCCTTTGGGCCTGGCCTACGTATTTCATTGCCAGTTGCCCAACTTTCACTTGAGAAACCATAAAACTGACACTGGTGCTGGCTATACATAATAAATTGCATTATCACAGTCAAGGTTTGGCAGTTTGAAGTACATTTTTATCGTGCTCTGCAGCCAAGTCAGCCTTGTGTCATGATTTTTTTTTTTCTTTCATTCTGATGGCATCCTTCCTGATCTGGTGTGAACTGATAGACATTGTTGGAAACAATGGGATTTTTTCAATAGGTTATGAAAAAAGTGTACAATAAAATACTAAACCCACATCCCATCAATATTTCTGTTCCGTACACTGTAGGCTAATGTGTCAGTGGTTTAGTAGTTGAAATGTTTGCTTCTGCAGCCTTCAGCACAAATATTTTTTGAAGTTCAGCATGTGTCTCTGAATTTGAACAGTCCGCCTAATCTTGTATTTACTAATCGCTTTACAGTACTGCAGCAGTGCCTCCAGCAAATAAAATTACAGCAGCACAAATGCCACATAAGCCCCAAATTTTCCAGCAATGTACTTTAATGACATTCACTCTAGATGTTGTTCCTGTTTAGTTGAATTTGTGTCCCACTCCTGATAGATTATATAACGAATGCTTCAACTGGTTTCCCCAAATTCAACTGAAAATGCAACTTATAATGATTTCTCCAGTCTCGAAATTATTCAACCCCTTCATGGTAAGCATCTTTAGTACTTCGTAGAGCACCCTTTTGCTGTTGACATGCTGCAAACGAGATGCAGAGCCAGGCACCAGCTTCTGGCAGCGTTCCTGACGAATCTTAACCCATTTCTCGTGATTAATGGCCTCCAGTTCAGTAATATTCTTGGGTTTGCGTGCTGCAACCGCCTTCTATTTCAATTGCTTTTGTTTGATTTGTTCATTGCAAACAGCTGAAAGTCTGTAAATTTGGACAATAAACCTGATTTGAAATGGGGGTTGAATAATTTTGATTGCAACTGTAACTTTATAACATACTGTCCTCCATGTACACTACCACCTCACTATCATGTTTTTAGAGAAGCTCTCTGGATGGTTAATAGCTCTATTTTATTGACCTTTTTTTCCTAAGAATAAACATACATTAGTATATTAGTCTTTTATTTTGGTGATATATTTAGTATTTGCATGTTACAAGCACTGAATGCAGTAAGTGAGTTTGAGCACCACAGACTGATCACACACTTGGTTGGCACTCCTTAACAAATCACTAACACATTTCATATCACCAATGCAAATAGAATAAAACTTCTGCCACCTGCAAGTGGAAATAAACAAATTCAGCCCAGATATACAAATTCAAAGGTATTATGCGATTTTCACTACAAACATTTCCCGACAAGAACTGATGTCCTATGCAAAACATCCACTAGTCTTACATGAGCGGACCAAGAAGGTGACTTAGGATGCTCTACCTCATTATTATTTTTATTTGCTTCATTTTGGGCTTAAAATGTTTAAATAAGATGTTTATTGATGAAGAATGCCATTTGACCAGGGTAGTTATTGAGAAGCAGTTTTAATGAACTGGATGGATCTCGGATTAAGCATCATCCGTCACTGACATGGTAGGATTAACGATGTTCATATGCAGATTTGATAAATTCACTAAATGATGCTTTTATATTACCGGAAAATGAATAATTTATTTGAATGTTGCTTGTCCTTTTTAAGAAATATGTATGTGACTGAATTTCTGTTTAAAAAAAATAATAATTTTTTAAAAATGTTTGTGTACATAGCTAAAAATAAATCCTCATATAAGCATGGAAAATCAGAACCATTTTTGTTGTTGCCTTTTTAATTAGGATTTTGATATCAATATATCACTTCACATCATTTAGATGAACATACAGCTGTTCATCTTTTTGCTGGAATTTCTTGAAAAGCAAGTTCTAATACCTACAAGTAGAATAATTCAGCATAATTATAAATGCATCTTACAGCAACTACATTATCAGTTGACATACAGAGCGCTGGAAAATGCATTATTTGGACTTACTGAGTATTAATATGCAACTTTCAATATACAAATTTGTGCGGATTTCATTTGAAGTTCTGTCTAAACATTGCTGTTAAACACTTTCATTGTTAATTTTGCTGTTATTAATTCATTAGCCTACGCTTTGTTCTCTTCGCGTGACTGATGCTCAGATTGCTTATTTTAATCCAACTAGTAATGTTTCACACAACACTAATTCTTCCGAGTCGCCCAAGTTGACATGCCACACATACTTTTCTCGTCCTTGATTTATTGTGTGGAATATCCTATTCACTATTCATCATAGTCTTGTAAACTTTGTTGGGCTCCAGGGGGTGAAAATCTATCTGCGCCATCTCATAAGAGATCAATTCCTCTCCAACATAGCCTGCTCATTATGCAAAGCCACTTACAGTCTAGCTAATAAGCCTGACATGCCTGTGATCCCTTGAGAAGTTTTGAATAAAAGTAAGAGCGCAGGCACTTAATGGTGCTTACATTTGAGGAAAAAATAGCTTCTGTCTTATGAGGTATAATTCATGATGTATCTGGCATATTGCATATTAGTCATGGTACAAACATATACAGTGGTGCTTGAACGTTTGTGAACCCTTTACAATTTTCTATATTTCTCTACAAATGTGACTTAAAACATTATCAGATTTTCATACAAGTCCTTAAAGTAGATCCAGAGAACCCAATTAAACAATTGAGACAAGAATATCATACGTGGTCATTTATCTGTTGAGGAAAATGAGCCAATATTACATATCTGTGAGTGGTAAAAGTATGTGAACCTTTACTTTCAGTATCTAGTGTGACCCCCTTGTGCAGCAATAACTGCACCGTTTCCAGTAAGTGTTGATCAGTCCTGCACATCGGCTTGGAGGAATTTTAGCCCGTTCCTTAGTACAGGACAGCTTCAACTCTGGGATGTTGGTGGGTTTCCTCACATCAACTGCTTGCTTCAGGTTCTTCCACAACATTTCTGTTGGATTAAGGTCAGGACATTGACTTGGCCATTCCAAAACATGAACTTTATTCTTTTTTAACCGTTCTTTAGTAGAACGAGTGGTGTGCTTAGGGTCTTGCTGTATGCCCCACTTTGTCTTGAAATTCAGTTCACTGATATATATCCTGACATTTTCCTTTAGAATTGGCTGGTGTAATTAAGAATTCATTGTTCCATCAATTCATTGTTCAACCATGCTGTCCTGTCCCAGATGCAGCAAAACTGGCCCAAACCGTGATACTACCATCATCATGTTTCACAGATGGGATAAGGTTCTTATGCTGGAATGCAATGTTTTCTTTTCTCAAACATAACACTTCTCATTTAAACCAAACATTTATATTTTGGTCTCATCCATCCATAAAACGTTTTTCCAATAGGCTTGTCCACATGATCTTTAGCAAACTACAGATGGGCAGCAATGTTCTTTTTGTAAGAGTAGTGGCTTTCTCCTTGCAACCCTGCCATGCACACCATTGTTGTTCAGTGTTCTCCTGATGGTGGACTCATGAACATTAACATTAGCCAATGTGAGAGAGGCCTGTCGTGGCTTAGAAGTTATCCTGGGTTCCTATGTGACCAAGACAAATATGTCTTGCTCTTACCTTGCCCCTTTGTTTTGATTCTGCATCTGCCTTTTGGTATTTGGTAACAAATGTTGGTCTTCACTCCTGGGGAGGGCAACAATGGCCTTGAATTTCCTCCATTTGTGCACAATCTGTCTGACTGTGGAATGGTGGAGTCCAAACTCTTTAGAGATGGTTTTGCAACCTTTTCCAACCTGATGAGCGTCAACTCTTTTTCTGAGCTCCTCGGAAATCTCCTTTGTTCATGCCATGATACACTTCCACAAACGTGTTGTAAATAATAATAATAAAAAAAATAGATCCCTGTTCTTTAAATAAAACAGAGTGCTCACTCTCACCTGACTGCCATCCCATTGATTGAAAACACCTAACTCTAATTTCACCTTCACACTAAACTGCTAATTCTAGAGGTTCACATACTTTTGCCACTCACAGATATGCAATATTGGATCATTTTCCCTCAATAAATAAACGAAATAAAAAGTATAATATTTTTTGTCTCATTTTTTAATTGGGGTTGTCTATTTTTAGGCCATATTAATGCAGATATATAGACAATTCTAAAGGGTTCACAAACTTTCAGGCACCAGTGTATGCTGAATAAAATCAGCAGTCTGTACAGACAAACTATATTAACGTGATGAAATTGATGTTTTCCCAAAATGTTTTTACTATGTGTTCCGGTTAAATCATGTACAACACTGATAATCTAGATTTTCAATTTTGTACAACTTGATTACACTGTATGGTCAAAAGTTTGTGGACAGCTGACCATCACACCCATATGTTGTTTTTCCCTAAACTGTTGCTGTAAAGCTGAAGCACACAATTGTATAGGATGTCTTTGTGTCCTGTAGCATTACAATTTTCATCATGACAGTGCCACCATGCACAAAGCAAGCTCCATGAAGACATGGTTTGTGGAGTGGAAGAATTGAATGGACTGCACAGGGCCCCGAATGCTGACTGCGCACTAGACCTCCTCACCCAACGTCATTGCCTAACCTCACTAATGCTCTTGTGGCTAAATGGACGAATCCTCACAACCACGCTTCAAAATCTAGTGGAAAGCCTTCCCAGAGGATTGGAGGTTATACCAACAACGGGAGAGTAAATCTGGAATGGGATGTTTGACGACAACACGAGTGTAATAGTCGGGTGTCCACAAACATTTGGTCATATAGTGTCTTGACCAGATACTATTCGTGTCTATGAAGTATGAGACACAAAGAGGATACAAGGCTATAATGTTTCAGTAGTTTTAACGTAACGCCTCTTCTGGATAGTGGGATTATAAATGATTACTCATCTACTCAATTACTCAAGTCAAACAGTACTAAATGTGTTGAATGAAAGGATGTTCAGTATGAGCAGATTGTGAATAAGAGTCCTGGGATGAGCACAGGACAGTCTTTATGATTACAGCAGCCGATTTTAGGTATATATCTACCATATTAAGTAGAGGTTGTCCACTGAAGAAAAGATGAGACAAGTATGGGCAAATACTGCCTAATCATTTGGTTTTATCCAAAGTGGCTTACAAGTTAATCACAATCCACTCTAAGCTATTAAGTTAAGGATTAAGGGTTTTACTCATGATCATCATTGTCTCTCTGGTCAATGAGGGATGAAGCTCTTAGGCAAAGTGCTATGAAAATGCCAGGATTACACTGTAGCTTTATATATAAAACTACACTGTACTTGATAGTTCCTGTTGAACATCAAAACAGTACTTGTGTCGATTTAACAGAGCTGTACTTATAAAGTTGGACATTTTTTCTCTTAAATGTAATGTTTTACCCCCAATTCTGTATCCGGCTTTGTTTGTTTACTTGTTTATTGTCAAGTTTTAAAAGTGAGAGTTAGGGTTAAAGGGCTTTCCGATAAAATGTAATTTTTTCCCTCCGCTATGCATGTTGTGGTTACAGTTTGAGCTTCCTGGTCATTGACATACTCTTTACCCCTCCCTCTACCCACAGGGCATCAACACCGTAGTGCCGAGTAATGCAGATCCGCCTGCCCTCGTCAGCCCCGGGATGTACCAACTGGACATCGTGCTGAAGAAAGGCATCAATCTTGCCATTAGGGACAGAGGAGGTAGGAATGGCTCTTTCATAGCTCTTTATTCCCTTTAAATGCAGTATTAGCTCAGTGGATACCTTCATCTGGTATTTAAGTTCCAAATTGGATGCGTTTTTTTTGTTTCGTTGTTTGTTTTGGACTGACTGTTGCACCAAAGATGCCAGTTGTGGTTGGCACCGTTTAAGAGAAGAAGTACAATACTCCAAAGATTAATACAAATCTAATTCAATCAAATCCCCATTGGTGGCTAGTTTTTCCTCGAAATCTCACATTACAATCATACTCGATTTATTTGTTTCTTTGTAAACAGTTGGCAGAGGACTGATGGATGGCTGTTTGCATTTCTGGTCCATTATCTGAGTAGCTCTTGAGTCATAGAGAAAGCTTTGTGCATTTCAGGAAACATACGTGTCTGAGCCAGGAGACACTCTTTTGCCTGGACTAGTAATAGGCTCATTAGGGGCTGATGGGATGCTCGAACAGACCTGTCCATACACCCACTCATATATATACACTGACACATGCACTTAATAAGAGGGGACGTGATCATCACACCTCATACCTGTACCAATACACTACACATTGCAAGCTAGCCTAAGGGCAAAGATGTTTCTGGAGGAAGCCTGGGAAACTGTTAATGAGGAAAAATTATACATTGCTGATGCTTATACACTTTAGATGACTTATGGGAATACAATGACATTTCACTCCTTTAGTCATTTTTTGCTTTGTATTGCTAATGCAAATATTTTCCCAACATAAACTTTTTGAATTTGTCATCTATTATTTAGCTCTCTCTGTTAATTATTAATTAATAGGAGTTAATTATTATTTGTAGTCTTCCTGGATATTTTATATAGATTAAATCTATGTATTATGTTTTGGACTACAGTACATCTGCCATCCCCATTATCTGTCAGGCAGGTCATATATGGTGATAATGAATGAAAGATCCTCAACATCTTCGGCACTCCTTGTCCTCTCCTCCCTCAAGCTTAGAAGCAGCCCAGCTGAGTCTCTTCTGATAATAATAATAATAATAATTCCTTAGATTTATATAGCGCTTTTCTAGGCACTCAAAGGACTCTACATTGTATGGGGAGGGAATCTCCTCAACCACCACCAGTGTGTAGCATCCACGTGGATGATGAACCAGAACGCCCACCAGACACCAGCTAATGGTGGGGAGGAGAGTGATGTAGCCAATCTGAGCATGAGTCATCTCTGGCTGCTTGTGTATGAAGGCTCATTTTCTGACAGAACACGACTGATGCTGCCAACCTCAGTAGCTTCAAGATTGCCGTGGCGCTGGTGAAAAGGCAAACTGTCTCTCATTTTTATCATGTCCTGTATATAGCTGTTAGGTGAAGACAAGTGTTGATTTCTCATAGGCGTGAAGGTGGGATGAGAGTGTTGCAGCCGAACAAATTTTAGGAGAATAAAATATCATACGAAGGCCAATGGATGTCAAATTAAAATTGCCATTTGATGAGAGTGCAGTGACGCTTATAGCAGTCAGAGGCCAGGTCCACTTGTTCTTTCTGTTGCTTCATTTTTGTTGCTGGTTATTTATGAGGCCTCACCTTTTCCATTTGTCCACAACAACAGTGGTGTGTGTGTGTGTGTGTGTGTGTGAGTGTGAGAGAGAGAGAGAACTACCTATAATAAAGGTTATATATATAAAAAAAAAAAAAAAAACCCGAAAATGATTTAAATCCCAAAAAATCTATTGATGTAATCTAAGTGTAACGGAGGACTAAAGGACCGGTCATAAGGATCCATGTGCACAAGGTTTATTAAAAAAAAGATAGCAGGGTGAGAACAGACAGTTTCGATAATTCACAATGAACAAACCTATATCCAAAATATAGTATCTGAAAATCAACAATGAGAGAACAGGCCAAGGTCAAAAATACCAAAAGGCAGATGCAGAATCAAAACAAAGGGGCAAGGTAAAGACAAAAACGAGGCAGGGCACAAGGTCAAAAACACAGAGTAGCTATCCGGAAAACAAGGCTCAGAACTCAATAAAGACGAGGCAAACTGTAAGACTTCGCAAAGTGTTAGCATGTAAGTGTGCTTTATGTAGTGGCGGAACAGGAAATCGAAATGACAAACAAACAAATTTGTTCAAAATTTGGGTGAGGGTGTCCTCTGGCAGTCTGGCAGGGCAGAGTACATTCCGGATGTTATAATAAGTTCCTCCTTATTACAATAGTTACGATAGTCTCGTGCTTATTTAATTAACACCTTCTGACCAATCAGATTCAATAATTCAACAGTGTATAATAAAATGTAAGGAACAACATATTTCTCTGACACACCAAAAGAAAGTGTTTTTTTTTTTTTCATTCAGTCATTCATTGAGAATAGACTAAGTTCATCATATAAATCGCATTATAAATAGGGCGAATAGAAACAATGTCTCTTTTTTATTTATTTATTTATTTTTACCCTGCTCACTCTCTTGGTTGTATCTTGGAAAAAGATAATTTATAAACCGAGATGAATAATCTTGCCCCTGCTACAAATAATTCTGGCCATTTTGTTATATCACAACATAGTAAATATTCATGTACTGAACCTGTTAAATTATTATAGGGATACACATTGGATTAAGGCAAATATATGGAAATATTATTTAAGGTAAATATTTTAAAATCTTGCAACGGATACAGGAATATATTTTGACGGTTTTAAAGCCACAGAAAAGGAGACTGGAGATTGCGACTGAGGTCGTCCGTGATTAGTCTGACTTTCCTAATGTTAGCACATAGAAATGTAGCTTCTGTAGTTGCGTAAAGTAAAAGATTTCACTGTGTGTGTGTGTTGCCATTATGTACTGTCCAGAGGGGAAGTAGTGTGTAAGTGTTTAGTATTCAGTAGAGGGGGGCCTCTGCTGGCAGGGAGGAAGCGTAGCCTGAGCCGACGTGTTGACAGATTCTTGAATGATTGGGTGTATCTGTGTGTATGAGCCACTCCGAGACAATTTAGCACAACAAAATTAATGTGTGTTGTCATTAAATGCTAATTTAATTCAATTCCTCTATGGCTCATCTAAAGTTCTCAGACTGAGGAGACATTTTTATTTCAGTAGGAAGAGGAAACCCTTTCCCAGAGAAAATCTATTGGACACAGACTTTCGTGGTTGACTTAACCAGGGGATATTAGTCAGTCCTGAAAGGGTCACAGATAAATATATCTGCTCTGATAGATAAGTAGTGCAAGTTCCACATTTCCTTCCAACATGAATAATCTGCCTGTACCCCAAAGGACTTTAAAATTGTAACTTAATTATGACTCGGTATGCATTATTCAGTAACCTTTTTATAGCTCGCATGGCCTGCCATGATTTTTGGGGTTTTATTAATTATGAATGTCTGAGGATGGGTTTTCACTCATCTCAAGATTTGTCTGTTGCATCTTGTTTTTGCACCAATAACATTGTATGATCTTTCTTTAAATCTTATCATTATCCTTCATGCAGAATAAATCAGCTTCCCAAGTGAATTATGGCTTATTTGCTGCGCCCTGAAAGTGTTTGTATCCTGAGCTTAACCAGAAGGTGTCACAGCTTTCATCTGCAGGTCCAACAGAGCTAGAGCAGAGCATTTCAGTTAGAAGTATCTGTCTTCATTTTCATTTTCTATTTTGGGGATGTAGTGGGGGAGCATGAAGGCAGCAGGGAGTGCTGGGGGGGTGTGTGTGCGCGCGCATGTGTGGAGGTATACATGTTTATGTGAAGAAGTGGTCTTGATGGGCCGCAGAGGGAGGTATCCGGGGACGAGAGGTTGTTAGGGCAGTTAGCTCCAGTATTACAGTAGGGCTCCCCTAGTCAATGTCATCCCAAGTTTTCAGTTTTCTCTGATCAGCTAGCTGGCACAGGGCAAAGAAAATCTGATGCTTTCAGTCACTAAAGACCATCTGGCAGAGTGGAAACTACCGCCAAATGTATCTCCATGGGTTCTGTCCTCCATAGAAAAGGATTACCGGGTCCACTTCATAGCTCGACCCCCCCGTTTCAGAGGCGTGCTCACCACAGTAGTCAGCACAGAGCAGAGCCTGACATTAACGCAGGAAGTAAGATCTCTCTTGGACAAAGGGGCCATAGAACATGTACCTCTTTCTCTGAGGGAGGGAGGTTTTTACAGCCGTTATTTCCTGGTCCACAGAAAATACCTGAGTCTGCGTCATCTGAACCGTACTTTTTGGACATACAGGTTCGGATGTTGACGTTCAAACTTATTGGTTCCACAGATTCGGTTTGAGTATTGGTTTGTGATGATAGATCTTAAAAAGATGCATATTCCACATAGAAATATTGCTCAGTCACAGGAAGTTCCTGAGGTTCACATTTGGAGGCAACGTGTATCAATATCGGTTCTTCCTTTCGGCTTAGCTTTATTCCCTCGCACCTTCACGAAGTGTATGGATGCCGCGCTGGCTCCTTTGCGACTCCAGGGCATCCGTATACTAAACTACCTGGACGACTGGTTAATTCTAGCTCGGTCCAGGGAGTTGGCATTTCAACATCGAAATGTTGTTCTCACCCACGGAAGGAGCTTTGGGGTCAGGTTGGACCTCAGGGAAAGTTTCTTCTCCAGTCAGAGGACGACTTTTCTAGGGGTTATATGGGATTCGAATACGATGATGTGTCTATCCCCAACATGCATACGGCCAATCCTATCAACATTGAGCAAGATAAAGTTAGGTCTGGGCATCCCCTCCAGTCTCTACGGGAGACTGTTGGGGCTTGAAGCAGCATCAGCAAACGTCATACCATTGGGCCTATCGCACATGCGACCGTTCAAATGTGTCTGAAAAGTCAGGGGTTCCCTTTCAAAGAGAACTCAACGTTGCGTGAGCTTCACGTTGTGGGAATCGCCCTTGCGCACGACAAGTATCTAAAGTCTGTATAAAATTACGCCTATTTATAGGCCTGCCGTAGTTAGCTTTCTTTGTCTTCAGCGCAATATCTTTTCTCTTCTGTTGCTATCCTGTGCAAACAGAATGAGCTTTAGAGAGTTCAGAAAGTGTGTTACTTCCTGCTCTCATGTTATTACAGAGAGGGATGAACACATTTTTAGTGTGAAAGGTATGGGAGTGGAGCGTGCTGTGGCACCGCTCCACTCCCAGCTCTCTCGCTTCTCAGCCGAAGCAAAAAGGGTTTCAGAACCTCAGGACCACTTGGGGGTCCCGTATGGATCTGGAGGGGGAATTGGAGATGAGCGCTGCTCAATCTTTCACTCTTTCCTCCAGATCCGACTCTCTGTTTCTGGGTTTTGGAGCTCGCAAAGTGACTTCGCCTTCCAGTATAGTCAGTCAACCCACCCTCTCTGACTCCAAGGAGCCAGAGGGGGGAGCCAGTGCATCATGTTTATGGGAGTGGAGCATGCTGCAGCAGCCCTTGAGGGGGCTGTCTGCACTCATGGCTGAAAGTCAGGGGTTTCATCTGAGGACTTTGAGAACTTGGAGGTGTCCCCGGTTTCTAGCACCGGGTCACACTCTAGGGGCATCTCATCTAGTGTGGCATATAAATCGCCTAGCAGTATGGGACGTACTTTAAGTGGATATCATAAGAATACCTTTAATTGTGCGATCAATAGTCACCACAATATCATTCATTCCATTAGATATTCCATCTTTTCATTCAGATGAAGTGGTTCTGTGCGTAATTTGCTGGCTGCCTTGAAGATTTCATTACAGCTCAGAATCAATGCTACCTCTTACAGGGAGCATTACTGGGCTGGAAATATTCTACCCTTCTAAATGTAACTTGGACTTCTCTACTTTGTATCGATTTTTCAAAGCTTTGCTGGTGAACCTCTGAAAGCTTAAAGAAAGAGAAACACTTCAAATTCCTTAAAAAAATCAATATGTCCTGAAAAACTGCCTCAAAGGTCCTGGCTTTGGCTGCAGCGTGCCTTTTTTTATTTTAGTCCAATTATAGTGCATATCAGTAAGATTATGAAACAGTCTTAAAGACAGACTGACATACTTCTTATATATAATAAACTGGTGAATTACTCAACCCTTCCTTGTAAAATCAAGGCCTTTTCTAGCCTTTGTAAATTCATTATTCAGAAGCCATTAGCTGGACTTTTCTCCTTTAACTACTGTACTTTGCTAATAGGGTGTGGCCCATTAGCAGTTGATTTAGATTCATCTTTAAAACTGACCGTGTCTACAGTGTAGTGGTGAGGGGGGAAAAGCACATACTTAACAATGAATCTTGCGTCTCTCTTATGCACAGATCTCCATAATCATATTTCATAAAGAATGCAGTTCAAGTACAACATGGAGCCAGTTTTTAACATTAATAATAATAAAAAAAAAATTCTAAAAAGTCCGAAATGGACAAACTCAGACCCGCGACCTCTGCTTTGAAAGTGACTTTGTAGGCATATCCGCATTTTGTGAATTAAAGGGACAGAAAAAGAACTGGACAATTGGCATGCCGTTTACAAACTCTGTCATCTAAGATAAAGTATTTCGGGAATACAGTGAGCATGCACAATCACAACACGCCTTTCTGCCCAGAGTTGAAGTAAAAACTGCTGTTCTGCTGTTCCTGTTGAACAGAGAGCCCTCGGTGCAAAAGCTTTCAAATAATTCAGAAAGGGTAAAGCGGATTATCCATGTCATGTCAATTGCAAATTTCATCACAAAAGATTTGCACCCCTCTGCCGTTGCACATGCTTGAACCAAGGTAGACCATTTTACTTTAAAAATAAAAGGTGGTAACACAGTAAAAAAAAAACAACAAAAAAAAAGTCATGTACGGTATAGAAATGAGATGCATCGAGAATCGATTAATAATCACACCTTGAATTGAATTCTCAATGAATCATGATGGGCCTAAAGATTTCCACTCTTAATATAATGAATCATTACTGTAACTGCTGAGGCAAATCCTGTATTTTGGCACTCACTGAGGTTCTCTTCAATTTGTCCATCTTTCAGTTGGCATTCTGATCCATAGTTTCTTTCAGTACCACTTTTAGTAGATTAGACTGACTAGACCTGAGCCAGTATTAAGGACAAACACGCATTGGCTTCATTATAGAGTGAGAATTAACACAGAAATTGGTTTGCATTTTATGTCGGATCATAATGAAAGCAGGATTCCTCCTTTTGCTACATTAAGCAGTAACACACTGCCTCGCTGTGGCTGTGCAGGATAGCATTAGTGGTGAACCGTTATGAATATTATTATGACTAATAAAATGAGGATGAAAAATGAGACCTGTTTGCAATCCTGAACTCGGCAAAGTAAAAATTCAAATGATACGTTTGCTATTTTATTCGACCATCTGCAGTCTTTAGGACAGAACAGTTTTAGACTGAAAGACAAATTTGGCATATAGTAGTACAGCAAGTGGCTTGCGAGGTAAATCTTATATATCTATTATGCAGTTGTGAAATATTTGAACTGTACTGCAATATGATCACTTTCTCTTTGAGAGACGACACACATGTCAGCAGAGCAGATGTTGCACCGTATATCCTGTGTGTGAATAGTGATGTGATTTAGTCAGGTGCAGAATCCTACAGCAATCCTTCATCCTACACATTTCTTTTCTTTTCACATTTCTTCTTTTCCTTCAGAACAAAACTGAATAGCTAGAGCTGTATGTTTTTTTTTTTTGTTTTTTTTTTTTTACTGTCACACTGAATAAAACCACATAATGCAATTGTTACGGTTGCCTGGTTTATTTTTGCATGACATCACTGGCTATAGGAACAGCCAGAGGTTTAAAAATTGAGCAGTTTCTGTTATGCAGCATCGTATAAGGCATCATGTTATGAAGTCATGTTAATCTATATAGGATATAGTATTTGCAGATACTTGACAACCTTCTACTAACTGAAACATCTCTGCAAGCTTCTGCTGCCATGTATGTGCCATATATGTGCATGATCGGTGCTATTCACAGCGTTACATATGTAAAATAACGTGTAACGGAGGTGCAATGGGCTCTCAGAGTAAACGAGTAAATAAGCCTGTCCCAGAAACACTGGGTGGGAGCCAGGAATACACCTTGGATAGGATGTCAGTTTAGGGCTAATTTGGCGTAGTGAATCTGCCAATCGGCATGTTTTTGTGAGGTGGGAGGAAACTTGAGAACCCGGAGGAAACCCACATGGGCACAAAGAGAACTGTAAAACTCTGCACAGACAGTAACTCAAGTGCAGGATCGAACCTGGGACCCTGGAGCTGTGAGGCGCCCACCGTGCCATGCTCTGCAGGTAGGGATGTTCAATCCTGAGCTTTGTTCACTCTCGAGTTTTTTTTTGCATGTTCTTCCTGTGTCTGCATGCGTTTTGTCAGATCCTCGAGTTTACTTCCACTGCCCAAATACCTAGTGGTAGGCTTTGGAGCACAGTAAAACTTGAGATCTATAGCCTCTGTGTAGGAAGTCAATTCCTCTACCCAAGCGAGTGGACTTTAATTTCATGCTGTGCAGCCTGCAGGATGGACGATGCCACTCCGCTGGTTATATAGACCCATAAAATGTGCAGTTCTGTGACCGACCCGTCATGTGTGCTTCAGTCTGGGAGGAAGAGAAAAAAAAATGGTACCACTGTGATGAATAGTCCACCCTACTATGCACTGACTGTATTTTCAATAGCTTTCTTTAGTGTTCTGCTTCACACCATCATTCAGTAAGTTTTGACAGGATTTTTGCTGATCTAATTTCCTGGTGATTGCCTGCCTCACAGTTTACTCTCATCTATCAGCGTAATGTCAAATCTGTGGCCTCATCGTTCATTTACTTTCTTCAATTGCAGTCTTGTGCCACTGCATTATAATCGGCTTTTCCTGCTGATAGCAGCCATGTATATTGAGAAGTGACACGTTTCATGGTGGCGTTAGCATGTTTGCCTCACCCCTCCAGGTTTGGGGGTTTGATTTCCACCTCTGCCCTGTGTGCGTGGAGCTTGCATGTTCTCCCCATGCATTGGGGGTTTTCTCCGGGTGCTCCAGTTTCCAGTCCAAAGACATGGCAACCTTGTAGGCTGATTGGCATTATTAAATTGTCCCAAGTGTGTGAATGTGTGTGCGATTGTGCTCTGCGATGGGTTGGCACTCCGTCCAGGGTGTCCCCCATCTTGTGCCCAGGGTCCCCTGGGATAGGTGTATGAATCCATTCTCTCAAAAAGAAGTTACACAAGATCACAATGACCAATTCACATGCCATAGCGAAAAGACATTGCGAATGCCTGTAGCAGTATTTACTACTTAGGTAGCTTGTAGACTAGGTAATTAGATGATAAAAATATAAATTAGGTAATTGTATTTGGTAAATATTTGGTTTAATCAGTTATGGGGATTGTTTTGCGTAAGTTGCAATACTAATACTACGTAATGCCAAATTGTTTCATCCGCCTTGTTGCTTCTGCTGCTTTCTGGTCATTGCTTAATCTAAAGGATTATGGATCGGGGACCGCTACTGAGTTCACTTTAATTTCTCCCAAGAGCAACAGCAAAGTTGCACAGAGGGGCTGAGGAATTACTGGAGCTCATCTGACAAAAATTTCTAAGCTGCCATCAGTGAAATGACCACTGCGAGACCTCACCCAGTCTTTTGTAAATAAAAACAACATTCTCCTGTGATAATTTTTGCGTCATGCTATTACTATGTTCCCTCTATATGCTTCCTGAGAAGTATAGCATATCTTATCATTGTTATGTAGACGACTCGCAATTTTATTTCCCACTGAGCTTAGACAAAGAGTTTAACTGATAATGTCCTAAAATTCTTCGAAGACGTTGAACATTGGTTGGCAAACAGCTATTTACAATTAAACGAAAGCAAAACTGAAGTTCTGATTTTACGTTCCTCCGTGTCCTCCTTACTTGGGCTGGCTGCCAAGTTAGGTCCTCACTTCTCAAATGTGCAAGATCATGTAAGAAGTCTTGGAGTGGTTTTTAGATTCAAGGTTACTTTTCAGCAAGCAGTTTGGTGCTGTTCTTAAGGGTAGCTTTTTCCATTTGAGATCTGTCGCTAAAGCCAGTTATTTTCTTTCACTGGAAATTGTGATTCACTTGCTAATTTCATCGCGGTTAGACTATTGTAATTCATGGTACATTGGTCTCCCTCAAACTGCGCTCTCTCACCTACAGCTAGTTCAAAATGTGGCAGCTAGGCTTTTAACAGGGTCATGAAAGAGGGATCACATTACCCCGGTCTCCTGTAAAAGTCAGGGTTGATTTTGTCTATAAGGCACTCTCTGGTCTCATGCCCAAATATATCAGTGATCTTCATCCTTACTCCTCCCATGGGAGTGCTCGGGTCGTCTGATCAGCTTCATTTGAGAGTTCCTCGTGGTCGTTATAAAACCAAAGACGCTCATGCCTTTTCTATGGGACGTCCAAAACTCTGGAACAGTCTCCCTTTCCATGTGAGGTCAGCTCCTTCAATAGCTACTTTTAAATCTTCATTGAAAACGTCTACGCTCTAGCTTTTGACTAGATCTTTTAATAGGCTGAAATATGTAAATACTTGATTAGGTGTATTTAAATGTATCTATTAATTAAATATTATTATTGTCACTATATTTTTATACATAACTCTGTTATGGCTTATTTAGTTGATTGATTTGTAAAGCAGTTTGGGTCAACTTCTGTTGTTTTAAACGTGCTCTATAAATGAAGGTTGACTTGACTTGACGCTAGTAACTTCAACTTCCTATTTTGCAGTCCTGGCTGTGCCTACATGTCGAAATGACCTGCCGTGGCATATTTAACCTGATTGTCTGGTATCATTTGACATGCTGAAACTGGGGTTGAACGGTGTCTTTTTTTTTTTGTCGAATCTTCTCACTTGGATTCAATTCAGTTTGCGTTGGATTAAAGTGTATTTCCAAATAAATATAAATTCTCCCATTTGCACAATTTGTATCCTTTTGCCTCAAACACAGATCCTCCTGTGATGAGCACTACTGTGGTTTGTTACACATGAAGCTGAAATGGGAGTCATTTAGTGCTCAGCACTCAAGGTGTGTGGTTGGACGTCCTGTTGAGCGACTGAGAGGACGTGTGGATGGAGCTGTGTGAATCGATTAGGTGCCGAGTCTTGCCGATTACGAAGTTGGCATCATTTTGCAAATTCGGCTGTTATGCTTCCTACACTGTGATCTGAACGACTGGGAGCATCCCACACGTTTACATTTGCTCTTTGATAAACAGATTTGGTTTGAAATGAGAGAAATAACTGTGTTGTTCACTGACAAGTTCTAATCACGCTAGGATCTTTTGTAGACTGATGTACACTAATTATTATGCACCCACAGGAGCTCAGACTGGAATTGCTTTTCTTCGTTCGCTGTAATTTCTTCAATTAGATCTCTTCCTGTGATAGCATACAGCTGTTCTCGCATCACGCCGCTGACTCATATACAGTATATTAAATGTGAAGCTTACTACATGTAAGTACAGCAAATTGCCTGTGCTGCAGGTGAACTCTGAGAGAAGAGGCACAAACATAACATTAATGCAGACCTGTGGACCTGTTACAGGCTCAGGGAAGTGATGCGTATCATTTCTCAATATACTTGACAGCTATCAGCGGGAAATGGTCATGGTGAGGCACAAGCTCAGGAGTAGAGAAAGCAAATGAACTGTGAGGCCACAGCTTTGGTATTAAGCTGATCGATGAGAGTGTAAACTGTGGTCAGGCACTCACCAGGAAACGGGACGGGTTGGAAGGGTTGGGCTCCTTTAAAACTTATTGAATAGTAGGTTGAAGCAAATGCATTTTTTCCTCCCACCAAGCATGATTTAGAGGACCAGTGCTCTGACGAATCCATTAGCTACTGAAGGTTCAGGTGGTTCATGAGTTGGAAGGACTGTTGTGTGTGGTTTTCTACTATATATAATTATGAAACATACAGACTTTCCTGAACTGAAATATGTACTCTTTTGGATTTATTCTTGGCTACTTCCCACCTGCGGGTCAGGTCTCCCCTATCATATATCAATAGCTACCCACTGCGGAGGGTGATGGCTAACACATGCTTCCTCCAAGACACCTGAAACTAGGCATGCTGTGTCACAGCGCAGCACGACTGACACACTAGTGGACTAACTCGCAATCTCCGGACGAACGACTTTTCTGTTGGATTCTGTTTACAAACTGCATTGATTAGGCTTTTGGATGTTTTGCTACTGCTCATAACTATCCAAAAATTTGATCAAAAAGTGTCGGGAAACGATTTAGAAAGGATTTAGACAACTGGAGGTATATTAGTTAAGGCGACTTTGCAGAAGGTTGTGAGTTGAACTCCCTGCAATGCCAAACTGTTATGGCTGGGTCCTAACCAAGGCCCTTTACCCTCAATTACTCAGCTGTAACCTCAGTCACTTTGGATAAACACATCAGCTTTATGAGCAAATTTAAAAATGCTTCTGTTTGGCATTCTTTTTCAGTTTAACAATCAGCAACAACTTGAGTGTAAAGTAGAATCTTTTAAATATACACGGATATGCATGAATTTCTTAGTAATTGGTACGTCCCCGTTTTGCTTTAATGACACCGTGCACTTAAGCTGGCATGGACTCCACAAATTTGAGTAAAACCCGATGATCCGTTTCATTTTTTGTTTTTGTTTCAGAATTTTTTTTAATTCAAAAAAATTTCTGTTTTATTTCCAGTTTTTAATAAAAAAAATAAATCCCACATTTTCAGTGTGGTCTCAGACTTTTAGACCCAAACCTATGTTATTGACAAAAAGACCCAATTTTGTCGTCTCTTTTTTTTTTTTTTTTTTTTTGTTCCTGTTTACTCGATCAGCCACCATGACATGGGATGGGTTTTCCCAGGTCGCCATACCTTTTTGTGCGTCAATAAATACTATTGATAAATACAAAGTGCTTCATACTCTGATCCTAAAAATCTCGCTGCTCGGTGGGACGACACTTTCAAGCCCTTATCACGTCCCTCACTCATATACGGTATATCTCATCCCTTTACATTTAGATATAATAGATTTTCATACAGGGAGGACACTTCAGTATACTTTGTGTTTATTGGTGGTCCTGGTGTGAAACATACGGTTTTGTACGTGGTTCACGTTGCAATGGTGTGAATCTGTTTTATATTGTCTTGAAAGAACGGATCACTTTTACTGTAAAAGCAGCACACTTGTGCAGATACACATTAGACTCCTGCCGATTTAAACATGAGAGGTGTGTTAATGATTATAGCAGTGCAGTGCACCGTGGGACGGATGTGATGAAGCAGACGAACATCTCAGTGGGTGTGAAGAAGGGCTGGAGCACACCGAGTTGAATGATGAGAACCAGGGGGAGCATGACATAGGGTTAAACATGAATTCCCTGTCGATGTTGATTGGCAATTATACTGATATTATATACTTGCGCACACACACACACACAGATTCATTTATTGCTTACTCTGTGGCCTCTACATCTGTCTGCACATCACTGTACAGAGCCTCTGGTCATTGTAGTGCTTGTGGAAGGTGAGCAGTATCTAGAGCAGTGCTTTGACTTTTGCTGGTATTAAAATTTGTTGATCTTTAGCCTCGTATTTTTAATATTTACCTCTGAGAGCTTATTCTGAAGGACATACATTCTCATTATACAGGCTGCACTGAGGATTGGTTCTGTTGCAGATTTGGAGCAATCTGAACTAATGGTACATTGTCTATCTGCACATAAGGACATTTTGTTCAAAATAATGCAATTTTGATATAAGGGATAATTTTCAGGATTGTGTTTGCTAAAATGCCTTGAAATACTTATTTTTATCACAGTATTTTTCTTATTATCAGGTATAATATGAATATGGCGGTATGGTTTCTCATTATACAGGCTGCACTGAGGATTGGTTCAGTTGCAGATTTGGAGCATGGTGGCTTAGTGTTTAGCACATTCTCCTTGCACCGCTGGGGTTGGTGGTTTGATTCCCCCCAACTTTGATGAATCTGATAAATCTACTGAGGGCCAAATGGCTCTGTATAGATTAAGTGGACTGATAAGGACAAAGTGTAATCTCTGCAGCTGACGAGATAACTGATCCAGATTTAATACAGGCTGCTATGGTGCAGAAGTGCCATCTAGTGGCCAATCTGAAATATTGCTGTTGGTTATCACAATTGGAGAGGTGCGGTATATTTCCTCGAACAAAACGTAAACTAAAAGAACTCTAAAGAAGTAATTATAATATTTACTTCATAGGACATCTTCTCAAACACAAGTCCTTCTTGAGAGCAGCGCACAAACCACAGAGGCTGAACTTCACCATGCATCGGTGAAACTACAGTGACGTAGTTAGATGAGACCAAGATGGACTTTTTTTTTTTAGCAAGATAATAAGCCCAGATGTGCATGCAAATCGACACAGAAAAGGATGCTGGAAGATAAAATCAGTGTTTTGATTCAGTCTGTGGATTTAACAACCTGTGGTCTGAATTGAGGAGGGAAGTCCACATGAAACAAACCTGAGAATATACAGTAAAGGAGCCTAAACTGTTCTGCATAGAGGAGCAATGTAAATAAGCTCGTTAAGAGAAGCATGAGTTCATGGTGTTTTACACAAGCAAAGCTTTTCTTGACTTGCTGTCATGAGTCCTTGAGAACTTCTGTCTGTTAGATTGCTATTTAAGAGCAAAGAATCAGCTCAAAACCAAGGGTAAGGACCATATCATTCTGTACAACTCTAGACAGGCAACAGTGACTCATGCTACCACACGCACTACTGTTGTCTCTGTGCTGATGAAACCCTCACTCTTTTGGTTTGGTTTTGTGGTTATTTTTAGGCACCAGTGACCCTTATGTGAAGTTTAAGATCGCAGGGAAAGAGGTTTTCCGCAGCAAGACCATTCATAAGAACCTGAACCCGGTATGGGATGAGAAAGTGACCCTGCTGGTGGATAATATAAGAGAACCACTCTATGTTAAGGTAAGGTATGAGTCACTGATACGATGTGCGGGAGGAAGTGAGACTTTAGAGATGTTTTATCTGTTTACACTATGATGCTTCAGTGTTACTTTGTTGTTTTAACACGAATTCAGAGGAGCTGTTAATCAATATAACAACGTTGACTTTTGTGATAATGGTCAGGCCTTTTCCTCAGTGTTTTGATGATTCGTAGTAGGCACATGTTTCAGTACATGCCAAAAATATGGCCAAAATAATAGAGACCGAACTTTGGAATAAATCCCATCAAGGAATCGCCTGTGTTTTAAAAAAAAAAAAAAATATTCTAGCATTTTCAGTGTAATGTCTGTGGCAGTATTATTCTATAATAAATTATATGAGAAATGATATGCTAGCTATGAATAAATTCATATCTTACACTGTCTCGCTTTCTCTCTCTTTCTTACAGGTGTTCGACTATGACTTTGGCCTGCAAGATGACTTCATGGGCTCTGCACATCTTTACCTGGGGTCCCTGGAACAACATAGGTCCTTTTACCAGTCTTGTAACAGGCCATTGCTAACACTCTTATTCTGCTACTGTCATATTAACACATTTGACTGGGAAAGTGTGAGACCGCCCTCTAGTGTTTCTCTGTGATAGTACAACTGTTAAGAGAATTCACAGATTTCATCAACAGTTTCCTTGTTTATTCGTTTCTTGTCTTTTTTTTTTTTTTTTTAAATGTCTGTTTACATTGATTTACAGTTAAACAATCAAATCCAATATCACCAATCAATATATCGCATAACAATAAATCGCAACCTCAGAATAAAATATAGGTGATAGGGTTTAGTGTCACTGTGTCATTTATAAATGTGAATCAGAGGCACAGACATGGATCTTTACCAGCTGATCAGTCCTCCAGTCGAGTAAATACGCACATCTACGTACAAGAGGCGCGGTGTAGCTCTGAACTGTACGTTTCTCCTTTTCAGTGATTAAATTCTTTCAGTGTTTTAAATATGAAATAAGTTGGGATTGTTGGATGGAAACTTTGCTTGTTTATAGTTATGAATAAACCTTGAAATAAATCTGACCTTAAACTGCGTTACAAAGAACAGAGCACGTTTCCATAATAACTAATAACGTGAATATTATTTCAGTAAGATATTGTAAAAGACAAACATATTGGACCATCTTTTCCTGCACTGAAATGCTTTTATTTTATTTTATTCTATTTTATTTATTTTGTGCTTACCTTTATCATTTTTAGGATAGACTAAAAAACAAAGAAACCTCTTTAAACACGAGCACCTCAACTTCCTTAACTGAAATGTATTTGTTCCTCCCTCCGTTTACTTCTTTCCTCGGATCTTAATTGAAGTACAGGTTAATACTTTCATATTATCGGCTCACTGCTGCAACATCTACATGGAGAACATGGCAACGCTACCTGCTGCTCCGCTGTACTACCCTAAATTTGGGCTAAATGATGGTAAATTAGGGTGTGCCGTATAACATGTAACTAAGGAACTTGTGTGCAGGAGCTTGTTTCCACACAACTGAAGCTGATTTATCATTTGTGCTCGTATCACTGCTTTATGATACAGACCCAGATGTCATTCTGTGCGCTCAAATCTGTGCTTATTTCTATACAACTGTACTGAATAAGGGCCAGCGTGCGCACATGCTGTGTTGCCAAGTCTGACTGTTATTTTTTTTGGTCCTCATTTAGGTCCCTGGACGTGACCCTTGACCTAAAGGACCCCCACTATCCTGATCATAACTTGGGCTCTCTGGAACTGGCGGTCACGCTCGCTCCTAAAGAAGGGGACATTAGGGAAACCGTGAGTGTTCTCCTGTATCTTCATACCGTGGTTGATTCCTGTTTTTCTTCCTTTTCCTTGATGGTTAAACCTTCTAGGCACGTGTGTTTTCAGAGACTGTGAGATTTCATCAGTAGCTGTTAGTTTGGACGTTTTGGACATTTGTTTAAATAGATATTTATAATTCATTAAGCAGCTAAACTTTTAGCAGGCTCGGACGTTGTCCTCTGACTCGTACGTGGATGCGTGTCAGTATCCAACGCTCGATGGGATAGTTTGTTGCCTCTACGTTAGAATTGATTGATTTTTCATCATGACCTCCTGTAGAAATGTAGATGAAAAACTAAGCTGCAGTCATTGTCGCTGAACTTCTTGTATTTCTCGCACTCTCCGCAGACTAGTCATCACAAATAGGCTTAGTGGGCTAGCGGAAGTAAAATGGAACTTGAAAATAATCCATATTTCATCTCAAGCCAAGAAATATATTGCCCAGGAACAAAAAGTACTCATTAAAAAAAAGTGCTAGGATTTGGCTGGCATTGTTTCCTCTCTCGAGGAGAGAAATGTGTTCAGTGCTGGCTGGTCCATCCTAATTGCATCTAGTTCTGTCTCTGTATTTACCTCGAGTTTTATGTAGCGATTCCTATCCGATTTTGTATGCGTAATTCTTCCACCCCTACATGTGTAATAGAGATGGAGCAAGCTCACAGGAGAAATATATGCTGCTTTATCTAATGGACGTTATAGTGATGGAAACGCTATGGCTGATTGCATTGGCATTCATAAGCTTGGCATTAGGCTGAATTCGAGATGGAGTTTTACGAGGTGTATGGATTGAGCTGGACATGACCAGTGTTGATGTGACTGGGTGTGTATGGTAGCTTGTGAAGTGGCTGCTGTTCCCAGCTTCCCCTTGGCTGCTCCTGCTCCAGTCATCAATTACCAGGTTATCATTCAGCAGTGTTAATCCAGAGCTTATGACCTCTCTGTGATACCTTGATTTAATGATGTATAAACATTACGCTTCGGGAGCCATTCAGATTTGCCAGTTTATTAGGTACTGTAGAAATTCTGGTGATGTACATTTCAATACGTTATACCTTCACCGGTCACTTGAGCAGGAATCTCCTTTGAAGTTCACACACGTTAGTTTGTAGAGTTCTGCAGGCAGAAACGCCTTGTTGACGAGAGACGTTAGAGAGGAATAACCAGACTGGTTCGAGCTGACAGGAAGGCTACAGTATCTCAAATAACCACTCTTTGTAACCGTGGTAAAAACATCTTAGACTGCACAACGCAGCAAACCTTGATGCGGATAGGCTACAACAACAACAAAAAAAGTCCACGTTGTTTGTGTTCTGCTATTGTAGCATGTCTCCTTTAAGGTTCAACGTGCTGTGCATTCGGATATGCTTTTCTGCTCGCCTCGGTTGCAATGACGGTCAGTTAAGGTTGTTAAGTTTATTAGTTACAAGCAAACAAACCGGTCGCAGTTAGACAACGTATCTGAATTACACGGCGGTGTGCGGAATCTCACCTCTGAATGTAGCATGTATCACTTTGTCTTGAAATAGCTATAACCACTAAAAAAAAAAAAAAAAAAAAAAAAAAAAAAAAAGACAAGTTGGTAGATGTTTATGTGGGTCCTGGGTTGCTTTAAGAATATACAATCTGACTAAATATCATGGAATTGTAGAGGAGGCGGTGTCAAGTGCAGATTAGTTTACCGCTAGTGACAGTGTTAGCGAGGCAAGGCAATAACATGAAAATTGACAACAGAAGACAAAAAGACAAAAGCTAGACCTCGAGTGCTGTACAAGACGTGACGTAAATACTAGTGCTCTTCAAACATAAACGTGAGAGGGTATTTTTGAGGGATTATTACCTAATAAACTGGAAGCTCTTTACATTATTTCTATTACAAGATGTCATAACGCTCTCAAATCAAAGATTTTAATTTCTCATTTCAATGTATTCCCTAAAAGCTTGACTAATCTCACATTCTTGGCTCTAACAAGCTCATCGCACTGGGCAATGTGGCGATAGTGGCGATGTAACTCCTTTGTCTCATTTACAGACCATGCTTTTGAGAAGGAGCTGGAAAAGATCCAGTAAGGTAATAACAGCATGACACAACCTGTACTGATGTCCTTCCCTCCCTAAGCTCTGCAGCGCTCTGTCTCAGACTGAACGGGGGCGTCTGCGCCTTCCTCCTCCGCCGGGTTAACCCTAGTCACTTTTATTTTCCATGTACAATCTTTATTTTCTACGGCTTGCAATATACAGCAGCGTTACTAACGCCATCTGGTGGACACGATAACGAGTGCAGCCACGATTTGTTTTACATCCATGTCCAGCATTAACGCAGAGTGTCGCACTTCAGTCCTGGAGTTGTTTAGTGTTCTGCTTCATAATATAACTCCAGGTTCATCTCATCAGCTAACAGACAAGAACCTGCATGAGCTGAAGTTGGTTATGTTAGAAGAGAAAACGCCTATCTCTAAGCCTGTGCGTTTGACACTTATGCTTTAATAACCTATAATAAAGGAAGTATTAAGAGCCCTTTTAGGAATAAGATGTATTCGTACTTTACACTGTGTATTGCAGCAACTAAGAAAATAAAGCTGATCTTTTTTTATTTTTCATTTTCAGACCATTTGATTTCATTTTGGTTGCAAAGCTTTTCTCTTGAACATGCTGGTGTGTTGAAAAAAATATTCATGGTATAGTGTATGTTGTAAGTGACGCACGTTCAGACCATGTAATTGGTGCAAGTCAGAATTTGGCTAAATTGGCAACAGTATCACTGTTCTGTTTCCTGTTGGGGTTTACACTAGGCATGTGCGATGTAGATTTTTTTTTTTTTTTCCCTGATCATGATTTTCATTAATTGTCCAGAACTGCCTAAAAAAGACAGGAAAGCGAGTGTTTCCCGCATTTCAGGTTCAAGGGGCGTGGGCTAGGCTTAATAATAGCACCAGTTGTGCAGTCAGGAACTGTGGGAATCACGAACATTCAGCTGGATAGTGGATTTTTAAAAAGTGTTTCTGCAATAATACACACTTTATAATCATACTTTTAGAAATCGGTTGTCTAATGTTCACATGGACGACATTTTCTTAGTTGAGCAGGAGAGAGCAGCAGAACGCCAGTCTTAAAAAAACCCCATAATAAACCAGTGTATTTAATCGCGTTCTAATTATTTCTCATCACCATTAAAGTTGTTCATAAAGTGTCAGATTTGATATTTTGTTGTAGGTCTATTGAATCCTTTTGGGTAGAAAAAATGTTTTTCATTTTTTTCTCTTTAGACTGAAAACTGAATCCGCCGTTTTAACCATTTTCTAGAATTTTTTTTTGGGTGAGATCTGTAATAAATTTTCTAAACTGATATTAAGTATATACTTGTCTAAGGTAAGGTGAAGATACATGAATAGATTTTGTTTAACGTGACAGAAAGCGAGGGACCCGTGTGAAAGGAAAGCACATGAGATGAGGGAAGGGTGCGAGGCTTTTAGGAACGGTCTGTGAATACTGGCGTGTTTAGATCATTCCGCATTCACATGTCAGTTGGCTCGTCTCTAGGTTTACTGGGGAGAAAAAGATTGCTCTTTTGGTGTATTTTGAGTGCGTGTTCTCCAGTGTTTTGTGGAGAGAAAGATTGGCAGGTCTGGTAATAAAGTATAAGCTGTGATAAACGTCTCTGGATATCATGGCAACATAAAATCATGTACGGACGATATCATTATATCACACAGGCCTGGTTTACACTCATCCGCTCATCAACTGTTATAGATCCGTGATATAGGTCAGTTCTAAATACACCGATCAGCCAAAACATTAAAACCTCTGAGAAGTGAAGGGAATAACATTGATTATCTCGTGTTACAGTGGCACCTGATGAGGGGTGGGATTTATTTATTCGGAAGCAAGTGAACAGTCAGTTGATGTGTTGGAAGCGATGTTGGATGGCTAGAGGACTGGCTCAGAGTATCTCCAAAACAGCAGGTCTTGTGGGGTGTTCCCGGTATGCAGTTAGTTAGTTATGTACATTTATGTAGTGCTTTTCTAGGCACTCAGAGTGCTTTACATAGTATGGGGGGGGGGGTCTCCTCAACCACCACTAGTGTGCAGCATCCACCTGGATGATGCGACGGCAGCCATAGCGCACCAGAACGCCTACCACACAGTGGAGAGGAGAGAGATGTAGCCAGTTCAGGGATGGAGATTATCAGGGGGCCATGATTGAGAAGGACCAATGGGGGAATTTCGCCAGAACACAAGGGTATACCTACACTACTCTTTTATGGTGATTGTCCTGGGAATTTTAATAACCACGGAGCATCAGGACCTCCGTTTAACGTCTCAAAGACAGTGCTGTTTTTACAGTATAGTGTCCCCGTCACTATGCTGGGGCATTAGGACCCACACAGCAGCAACCTTAGTTTTCCCTGGGAGGTCTCCCATCCAGGTACTGGCCGGCCTCAACCCTGCTTAGCTTCAGTGGGCAACTAGGTGAGAACCGCAGGGAGATATGGCTCTGGCAGTGGTTTGTATCTTCAAAAAGTGGTCCAAGGAAGGACAACCGGTGAACCAGCGACAGGGTCATGGGCACCCAAGGCTCACTGATATGCATGGGCACCCAAGGCTAGCCTGTCTGGTCCGATCCCACAGAAGAGCTACCGTTGCACAAATTTCTGAAAGGGTTAGTACTGGATCTGATAGTAAGGTGTCAGAACACACAGTGCATTGCAGCTTGCTGTGTATGGGGCTGTGTAGCTGCAGAGTGGTCAGAGTGCCCATGCTGATTCCTGTCCACCGCCATTTCTTTACATCATGTCAGCCGGGTATGTGGCACTAGGATGCACTATGGGAAGAAGGCAAGTCGGCGGAGGCAGTATGCTTCTCTGGGTAATGTTCTGCTGGGAAACCTTGCATCCTGGCAATCATTTGGATGTTACCTTGACATGCACCACCTACCTAAACATTGTTGCAGACCAAGTACACCCCTTCATGGTAAGGGTATTCCCTAATGGCATTGGATTCTTTCAGGAGTATAATGCGTCCTGCCACACTGTAAAAACTGTTCAGGAACGGTTTGAGGAACCTGACAAAGAGCTCAAGGTGTTGACTTGGTCTCCAAATTCCCCAGATCTCAATCCGATCGAGCATCTGTGGATGTTCTGGACAAACAAGTCTGATCCATGGAGGCCCCACCTCACAACTTACAGGACTTAAAGGATCTGCTCCTAACGTCTTGGTGCCAGATACCACAGCACACCTTCAGAGGTCTTGTGGAGTCCATACCTCGACGGGTCAGAGCTGTTGGGCCTACACCGGTGGTTTTAATGTTATGTCTGATCGGTGTGTATAACTATATGAATGTAAAATTTCATTCAAATCACTGCTCAGTTATTTGCTACTTCCACATGAAGCGAGAGAATATGACCGTGTAAAAGAAAAGCCATGTCATGGTGCGCAGGTTCGAGGTGTACTTGTACTTTTGAAAAAGACTTCGGAGTGCTTGGGTTTTAAAGAGCCCATTTTATACCAGCTTGGTTTTTACTCTCATGCAGATGTAATACATTTCCAATCAAATATAGTGCAACTAACGAACCCATGTTACACCAGAAGAGAGGTTGCGTATGTGACACGTTATAACCTCTGCAATTTTTCACTTCACACAACACTTTACACCAGATCACTGCCCTCACATGGAGCATTCATTTCTGTACTTTAACAACTGCGTTATTAAATATAAATGCAAGTGGCTGTACCGATCGACAGATTAAGCTGACGTTTAATAAAGTTTTCACCTCTCAGTCCTGTTGCTGCAGGGCCTCAAAGAAATAATCCAATCCGAGAGGTCTTAACAACCTGTAATAAATGAAATATTAAGAGTATTTTTAGGTATAAGATGTGTTTACACTTTAGACAGTATATTGCAGCAACTATGAAAGTAAAGCTAATCCTTCTTTTTTTTTTTTTTTCTTTTTTCATTTTTACTACAGTGGCATGCAAAGCCGAGTTGCTTCCTTCTTTTGTCTTCCTTCTTTGTTCACTTGCCATTTTTACTACAGCGGCATGCAAAGCTGAGCTGTTTTTCTTTCTTTCTTTTTTTTTTTTCTTGAAGATGGTTTATACACGTATACCGTGCACGTTGTGTCAGCGTTGATTTCTTTCAATCTTTTACGTCGTCCATCACAGATCTAGTGCTGTGAATGGACCAGCATGCGCTCGTATGGGGCTTGTCTACGTGTAACTGCATGTATCTGTACATAACATGTGGTAGAAATGAATGTCCTTCTTGAGCATGCCTTGCTTATTGATAAAGAAAACGTGTCTTTCTGTTTATGTTGAGTACGCAGACACTGAAACCGAGCTTCAGACGGTAATGAATGCGTATCGAGTTTGGTCCGCTCATCAGCTGTGTGCCAGTTATTTTTTGCACTGGGGGTAAACTAGCTCCTGATAAAGCTTCATTCAAATTTCGGAAAGGAATTAAAACATGAAAGTTTGCCTTCGCCGTTTGAGAAACGACACCCTGCTGAAACCCGTCTTTGAAGCTCTAAACTGGGCCACGTCGGGTGGGTCTCGGGAATACTGGAACATTGCGAACGCTAACTACATCCACACCTCTCCCTTTACTCCTGGGTGCCTGTGTATCTATTTATACACCCCATCTCTCTTTCATGAAGTGCTGTAAACGGTGCACTCAGTAAACGCAAACCAAGCAAGATTTGTAATTATGATGCAGCTCCGAAATTAAGACTTTCACTCTAACCTTAATATCGGCGCGCAGGAAAACGCAGAGATTGAGATTCTCTAAAGTAACGCTAATGTTAGCACAGCCAGCTCATCTGCTTGTAATTTACATTCAGGGTTTTTTTTTCCCCCCTACTAAATAACCATGGTTTGACAAACTGTTTTGCTGGCTTTTTTTCTTCTTCACGTACGAGTGTCTGCATCAATTTGAACGACAATTATTTCAGCACAAATACTTTTAATTGCAACCTTCAGCTGTTTTTTTCTTTAAAATTATTTTTTATATGTGCAATTAGCATCGCAGAAGATCCGATGCTGCATTCTCGAGTTTGGTTCTGGCAGGAAGCCCTCTTGGCTTTCTGGCTGCTGGAGTGAAACTAATACAGATTGGGACTTTACGGTGTCTCTGCTAGAGTCAGCACTTTAAACGCTAATGTCTGGAGAGAAAGGCATTAGCCGCTTGCTCCCAACATCAGAGCTGTGTGTTTTTCCAGGGAAGTGTTTGTACAGTTGAATGAACTGCACTTCAAACAAATGCCATGATAATGAGGCCTCCAAATTAGGCACAGAAACTGAGACATAGTTGTTTTATACAGTACGAATGTGTTTTGATTAATAATTCCTGATTGTCTTACTGTTTTTTTTTGCTAGTAGAGCAGTAAATAGACGTTCAGAAATACAGCTCAGTTCGGACACAAACACTGCTTGTCTCTCTGTAGTCATTTCAGACAGAAAAGCATGACGTCTTCAATACCAGTGTGTTAGAGAAATACATTTGAGGTGCTAGTGATGGACGTGTTGGTTGTTGTTATGCCTGTGTGTACAGTATTTGTGTGTTGTGTAATGAACGTGCATCTTAGTTCGGCAATGGCAAATTTTCTTTTGCATCCATTTCCATGGTTCTATATGTGCACATAGGATTTGAATGAGTAATCATATGTGTGTGTGTGTGTGTGTGTGTGTGTGTGTGTGTGTGTTGAATTGGCAGTACCAGAGTCTGAGGTTATCAGACGTCCACAAGAAATCCCAGCTGTGGAGAGGAATTGTCAGCATCAGTTTAATCGAGGGTCGTAACCTCCAGCCAATGGACGCTAATGGCTTGAGTGACCCGTACGCCAAATTCAGAATGGGCCACCAGAAGTACAAAAGCAAGGTATTATATTGGACCGAAAAATATTTCTGACTCTATGGCAAACGCTTCACAATCATGGGTAAAATAATAAACAGTATTTTGCTCTGTTGCAAAAGTTTGCACCCCGTCATGCTCACGATTTTTAAACGGAAAATGAAAATATGTCCGTTTTATAATACAGTCTATAAAACGTACAATTCCAGTTGTAAAAAATAATAAATGGATTCAAATGGAGCAAAGAGCAGGGGTGTCTAACCTACAGCAAATTAAAATCATTTCCTCTGGGTACTCTGGTTTCCTCCTCCAGTCCAAGGCCGTGCACTGTAGGTTGATTGGCATCTCTAAATTGTCCATAGTGTATGAAAGGGTGTGTGAGTGTGCCCTGCGATGGGTGACCCGTCTAGTGTGACCCCTGCCTTGTGCCCTGAGTTCCACTGGGATAGTCTCCAGGATCCCCCATGACCCTGCGTATGATAAGCGGTATGGAGGATGGACGGATGATGTTATTCACCTGGAGAGGTGGATGGAGAGGTGATGTTATTCGCCTCTAAATAGATTTTCTTTTATCCGGCCCACTTGACACTGGACTGAATGTAATGTGGCCTGTTACCCAAAACTGATTTGACACCCTTGCTCAAGAATGAGGAAATCTAAGTAAGAAATGGGTATAATTGATCGAAGAAACGTTTGCGACTTTTTATATTATCAGGGAAAGGGGAAAAGTGGAAATAGGCCGGTCTGAATCACCCTAATTAGGCACTTATAGCACACAATATGTTTGTCTCACAGCCGATACGAACACCGTCTGATATGAACTGTAAGACTAATACAGTCTTAGAGTAACTAGCACTCATTTACAGTCTGATTAAAATCTGAGAGTTAAGGTCTAATTAATAGGTATTCGATTTTGCACTTAATCCTCTTCTTTATTTAACTGTCCATAGTACGCAAACTGTAATATAACGTAAAGAGAAAATCCATGTGTTCAAAAAGAAAAAAAAATTCAAGTGGCAGCGTAGCTTTCATATTCGTTTTATTATAGCTAATGAGTGAAATGAATAACCAAAACAATACGCTGGGACTGTGAGGACTTAAAACGATGTTAACAGTGATTTAGCTAAGCTTACCCATATTGCAGTCAATTATGTGTAATTAATTGAGGGATTCAAAAATCACGGCCGTGATTAAAATACGATGAATTGTGCAGTTGCTCAGTCGGTTCCATATAACGAAGGCATAATTAAGATTTGATGTCGCTGTTGTACGAGTTCACGTAAACCTGCCTCGTAATGAAAAGGTTTCTTTTTTTCATTTTACTACTCTTTTCTTTTACAGACAATACACAAAACGCTGAACCCTCAGTGGAGAGAACAGTTTGATTTCCATTTGTACGACGAGGGAGGCGGCTTTATAGACATCACTGTGTGGGACAGAGACGCCGGCAAGAGAGACGACTTCATGGGCAGGTGGGTCATGTGGTCACGGTTGTCTCTTTCACAACACTTTTACCTACGGTAATAGCATGCACAGGCCAGGTGGTTAGTTGCATTCAGCGGACGTGATGCAGATTGTTTTCATCCATTGTATATCGTACTACAGTCGCTACCATATCGGTGTCTAGCAAGATTACATTGTGGTCCATTAAAAACACACAAGCAGATGGTCAGTTTTTTTCTTAAAATGAGATTTTGTACAGTTTCTTTACCCTTCACGTTTTATTTACTCGGAGGCACTTTGGCTTAGTGGTTAGCACGTTTTCCTCACACCTCCAGGTCCGAATCCCACCTCCACCCTGTGTGCATGGAGTTCGCATGTTCTCCCCGTGCTTCAGGGGTTTCGTCCGGGTGCTCCGGGTTCCTCTCCCAGTCCAAAGACACATGTTGTTGGAAGATTGGTATTTCCAAATTGTCAGTAGTGTGTGAATTGTGTCCTGCGATGGGTAGGCACCCCATCAAGGGTGTCCCTCGCGTTATTCCCCGAGTTCCCTGGGATAAGCTCCATTCTCCCTGCGACCCTGTGTTGGATAAGTGGCATGGAAAATGGTTGGGTTTTACTTGCTCTTTATTTTTTGAGGGTGCAGATTTTCAAGTGGAAAATTCTACTTTCTTTCCAGATTTGAGCAAAATGAATTTTTTTTGAAGTACTCGTGGTGGGTTGGCAGAAGGTTATTGTCATCAGCAAATATCAAAAGTTTTCTGGAGTCCACACTCTTTCTGGCCACTTAAAAAGAAGGTCTTAATGGTGTATAGTAATGCCAGAATATGATGCTTTAGACATTTTACTGGTTTGACTCCAGAGAAAGTAGCAAAATGTATCGATTTTTATAGAGCATCCATTTAGGAGATGCATTTTCTTGCAAATAAAACCGTCAGAGCAGCTGTAAAATGTGAAACAGGGACAGTGGGGACGGCGGGGGGGTGGGGGGGTGGGGATTAGTCAATTTACTTAGACATTTTTGGAAACGATGAAATGCAGAATTATGAATTATGCTGTTTTCATTAAATGCATACAAGCAGAATTACAGATTGATCTTATCTAGAATACTAAGAGAGAATTCAATAAGCTGTGAACTGATTGATTGTTGTGTTTGGCAGTTTTAAGACACAGTAATATGGTCCTACACATGCCATGCCTCGAACCCTGACACTCTTACATTAAGTGTGAGAGACAAGAGAGCTAATGGCTAAGGGAGGTGTGGAATGAGGTAGGCGAATTTACTGAGGAGCTTGTCTTTTCCCCACACTCCACCTTGTGCACGTTGGCTTTCGCAGACATGGCGTGTCTAAATGGGTTCGCTTGCCACTCTCGTAATTGGCTGTGGGCCCCCCCCCCCCCCTTCCTTAAATACTTATCTTCTTCAGTCCTCTCACTGGACTATCTGGTCTGTTACTGATATTCACATTAAGTCCTCGCGCAGCCAGGTTCGGCTTTCCATTACACACACCGCACACACTATGGCCGGCCAGGTCAGGTGCTCATGCAGGACTATGAGCTTGTCACTTCACTGGAGGCGATGAGAGAGCGCAGGGACATGGGGAGTGAAAGTGTAAAATGGTTTTCTCTTTCGTTCTCATCTTTCTTAAAAAGTCTTGATTTGACTGAGATTACATTTAACTCGATCTTATTTAAGTTGTCAAAAAAAAAAAATAGGGATTTTATCCTCCAATACAATCCTTAGACCAAACAATGTGGCATGGGTTGTCGGATGTTCTCCCAGTTCTCTGCTATTGAAACTGTGTTTAGTTCAGCAGCGTTTGATAACACTGAATCAAAAAGCACTACTTTAACCAACGCTGTGTGGAGTTTACATTCTGACTGCTAGCAGAGAATTTGCTGTGAAGATTCTGTAAGATGATGATGTCTAGAAGTATTTAAGAAGGTTAGAATGTAACCTAAAGACTCTAACACTTGGGTCTATGCAAATAATCGACAACATATTGAAGGTAGTAATACAAATAAATGCAGCTTTTCATGTAAGCACCTATTATATCATGGTATTGTTATTATCATCAAGAAAATCAGACCCTGTCTCACCGTACAGGCTACACAGCTACTAGTCCAGGCTCTTGTCATATCAAAACTGGACTACTGCAAGGCACTACTCTCGGGCCTCCCGGCCAGCTCCATCAAACCCCTTCAGATGATTCGGAATTCAGCAGCACGCCTCGTCTTCAACCAGAGCCCAAAAGGACCCGTGTCACACCCCTCTCCATCTCCCTCCACTGGCTTCCTGTAGCCGCTCGTATCAAATTCAAGGCCTTGATGCTCACGTACAAGACCTTGTCTGGAACAGCACTGCCCTACCTCAGCTCTCTCCTGAAGGTTTACGTTCCCTCACGCAATCTGCGATCGGTTAATGACTGACGCTTAGTAGTGCCTACTCAATGTCCCTTTCCAGAACCTTCACACTAACCGTCCCTCAGTGGTGGAATGAACTTCCAACCTCAATCCGGACCGCAGAATCTGTCACCATCTTCAAAAAACAGCTAAAGATCCAACTCTTCCGTGAGCACGTAACTAACCCCTAAAAAAAAAAAACACACCTTACTCTGCTAAATGAATGAATGTAAATGTAATGTAAATGTATTGTAATGTGACTCAGGCTGTGCCTAGTATATTTGTGCTGAGGATAATAATGACATTAATACCAATGTGTGTGTGTGTGTGTGTGTGTGTGTGTGTGTGTGTTTGCGTACCAGGTGTCAGGTGGACCTCTCTCTCTTGTCTAAGGAGTGCACGCACAAGCTGGACCTGCCGCTGGAGGAGGGCGAGGGCATGCTGGTGCTACTGGTCACCCTCACCGCTTCAGCCGCCGTCTCCATCTCGGACCTTTCTGTCAACATGCTTGACGACCCACAAGAGAGGAGAGGGATTCTGCACAGATATGTAAGCGTAAACGAGCTCGTCTAAGAATGCAGATCGATTTAAATTTCACAGACGTGTGAATTTTGGGTCAGAATTACTACAGCAGGTTAACACGATCACAATTACAGGAGCCTGAAAGCATCGTTTTAACATAACTGCGAGAAATAACTGAATAAAACGTACATACCGTTATGGAAAAAATAATGTCGGGTGGTGTGATGTGATGTGATGATGTGGCCCAACGTGAAACGCTGATTTTCCTATAACAGTACATCGCGAAGTGTTTTATTCCACTTATACCACCATTTTCACAGCAGTCTGTCAGCACTGACCGTTTTAAAGTTATTAATGAATGATGTACTTTTTATCTATTTATAATTTACGTTTAATGTCCTTGCCAACCTCTCTGTTTTTTCTCTTGTTTGGAGTTAATAATACACAGTTTGGCATGTTACAGAGAAACAGGAAGTCCTCCGTCCTGAAGACTCTCCATTAGCAGAAAAAAAGTACTGTTACAAAGCACTGACACTGGAGACTCCTTCCATTAAAAAAAAAAAAAAAAAGGTCCTTAAAGAAATTTAAAACGTTTTAGAACAAGCCCATAAATGTAAAGCTGCATGTGCTTTGCAACCCACGTTACTGTCAGAGCTGCTGTAATAAAAATACTGAAAATTAAGCGACACTTAACCGATCGGATTTGGGAATTGAGCAGATATAAAAATGTAAACGAATGCCATATGTCCACAATGAATACTGTATACCGATTCATCCTCCCTGTTTAGATATACTGTTCTATATATTTTGCTTGTGGGTTGAACTGTGTCCCTGTTGGCGCCGAGTTCTCAGACCTGGCAGCACCTCAATGATGTGACCTCCTTTTCAAAGGCGCTCAACCTCTGGGGGCCGCAGATTGGTTCAGGCCTGGAGAGCCTTGGGCCTCTTTGCTCTCTGAAGAGTGGGATGAGGAGAGGAGAGGAGTGCGAGAGAGGGAGAAGGAGAGGAGCTGATTGTGGTAGAGAGTGTAGGAGGAGAGGGGGAGAAACAGTGCTGTGACAGGCTCTTTTGAGGCTGGGTTTGCTGTTGAAAGGCTAGGACTGAAAGGGCCTACTGTCCTGTGTGAGGGCCTTTGGCCCTCTGTGGCCCCAGGGCCCTGCAGCCCTCCAGCCTGTACAATAGTCTCAGCCTGTTGCTTTGTCTTTGGCCTGTTAACCCTTCACTCGCTGCCATTTGCGGCTCTCTGCCACCTCTTTACATGCCAAAAGCAGGGGACAGAGTTGAAATAAAAAGGGGCACATCACGCTGCTAACCGCCTCTGATGCATCTGCTCTTGGGTATAATGGCACACATGAAGCCCTTGAATTTTTCAGCTTAAAGGCTCTGTCTCACAGTTGCTTTCACAAGGACACCATAATCCTCTAGCTAGGTGTCCTAGCTACTGTCAGATGGGAGAGCATGGGAGGCATTTTCTACTCTTAATTCTACTTTAACTCCGAGTCGTTTTTATATGTTGTGTTTGATCGCCAACGGAAATGGAAATGTTTCACAGGCCAGACGGCAGGTGGCTGACCCACATTACTTAATATAAAAGGCTAGCAGTTGTGCGCTAAACACCTCCGCAGTGTCCTTACGCTCCCACAGGGGGGAGCTCTTAGACCGATAATGGTGGAAAATCCAGCTCTCTTCAAGAATAGGAGAGAGACAGGCCATGGGTGAGGAGCTGGGGAGGGGTAGGTGTGCAAAATGAAAAGAAAAGCTATTTCACCTTTTCGCTAAACCCCCCCTCCTCCCACCCCGGTAAAGGATAGACGTTTTGACTCCCTCATTCCCATTCTTGCGCTCAGTTTTCTCCCCCTTTATCGTCCTCCTGCCCTCTCTCGCTGCATCTACGCATTCATTAGCACCCTAGCCTGCAGTCTGATGGGGAGATATGCTGGGCTAGTGATGGGAGGGAGGACAGTGGATTTAAAATAGGGACTTTAATTTGTCCCCACTATTAACATATTTCCTTTTCTCTGCTTGTCACTCTTTCAGAGTAAGGAATTTAATAAAGATGTACCTTATCTAGTTGGGCAGATAACATGAAGTGTTGGTGTTAATGCTGCACAATGCTGCTTAAACAGATCTCTCTGTGTGTTGTAGAGAAAAACCGAAGGTATGGGGAGAGCTAAGCTTCAAATGCTTTTTACCTTTCTATCAACATAAAATCAGATGGCCACATGAATTAAAGTGCCTTAATACAGTCGAACACAGACCCATTGCTGATGTCTACCATGCAAAGAAAGCAGTTACAGTTGAGGGGGGGGTGGGCGGTGTAGGGAGACGTGGATGGGGATGCTTTGAAGCCGCAGATGCTCTCTGCAGAAACTGTAGCCGTCTGCAACCGTGAAGGGGTGTGGGGGGTTGGGGTGGCCGCGCTAGCGCGAAACGCAATTAAATCTCTTAATGCAGCTTCTCCGTGGCTTCACGTACATCATTAAAGTGGCAAAGGCATATCAGATGACTTTCAGCTGTTTGCATATGGGATGAGCGGGGCTGGGCGGCTGAGTGCCTCATCACCTTGTATTAATGGCCTAGAAGCAGGATGAAGATGTCTGCTTGCTAAAAGGCTTTCCACCTGTCATCCTGCAGTCACGTCACACCTCAGACGCTTTCATTTAGGGTTCAGTGTGGAACAGACACGGCACACCTGAGGATTCGCTGAGAGTCTGGAGCCTCTTTATTGTTGAAAGGATTTCAATTTTGTTTTCATATGATTTATTATTATTATTTTTTTTTGCTGTTTGGAATTTGGAGGCCATTACATCAAAAAAAAAAAAGTTATATAAAAGCCTACAAATATGACAGTAATATTTGTATCATGATAAATAGGCCTACACTTTAAAATAAAATTTTTTTTAAAAAAAAGTACTTTTTTTTAATACATTAATTAACTTGTAATATTTGATGTTGCTTGTTATGCTTCAAAAACATTAAGATAAGCATTTAAAACACTTTATTATTGAAAATAAGGTAAATAGGGCATTATGACCATAAATAAAACGTATACCAAAGTTACGGTTTGTTTATTGGTGATACTTGTGATAACATCTAGCTGCTAGTTTTTCCAAATATCTGACTTCTTAAGATGCCTGACGTTAAAAGACGTGAAATATTTTGGTCACGTTTTAAAAAAATCTGCATCGAAAGTAATTTTTTAGAGTGAAAATTTTTCATAATACAGAGTCGTGCGTGCCATTAGCACTTGTATAACAGTGACGGTTCCCAGTAATTTCAACGAATTTTTTAAAATGTGATATATATATATATATTATATACACATACATACATGCATACATATCTATATATATATGTGTGTATATGTGTGTGTGTGTGTGTGTGTGTAAAATATATATATATATATATATATATATATATATATATATATATATATATATATATAATATACTGTGTGTATGTGTATATATAGTTTTTTTTTTTTTTTTTTTTTAAATATAGTACTGCTCTTAGCAAACTTTAACCTTGTGATTTTTTTTTTAACGTCTCGGGATATATTTTGCCATTTCGCTCACCCGTCCGTTTCTACAAAAGAGTTCTTAAATCTGTTTTAAGAACAACCCCCTGAGGAAAAGCTCGATAGCGCGTACAGTCAGAAAGTTGATCCCATAAGAAGAGCTCGTACAGAAAAGACGCCGTATTTCCTGATATGTGTTTTTGCTGATAAGAGAAGGTGCAGCTTCGCTCCATGGCTGTTGTTGTAAGCAGACAGGAATTATGCATTTTAATAAGGGAAGGCGAGAGAGTGGGGGACTCGCGTTTAATGGACGTTAATGGGCGTCAGGGCCAGGGTGACCTCTGCTCAAGTGGTGGCACCCGATTCCACACTCGTCCTGTCTCTCTCTTTAAAATCAGAGTGCGGACAAATGCACTGGAGTGTGGGTGTGTGTGGAGAGAGAGAGAGAGAGAGAGAGAGATAGAGAGAGGACGTAGAAGGAAAGAGCAAAGAAAGGAAAGTAGGAGTGAGGTGAAGGAGGGGGGGAAGCTGTTAGCATTCCATTTTTATTATGACATTTCACAGTCATCCGATTTAATGTCCCCTGACCGGATTGTCCGGCAGGAGACGGTGGGCTTGAAATGTTATTTAGAGCATTGATAAAAGGTGAGCGGCTGCGAGATGACAGCAAGTCATAAGGCTCGGCACGGTGACATTCATTTTCTCCACAACAGAGATGGAATAAGACGTCACAGTGACAAGCTGTCAGTCAAGCCACAGCCCCGCCGCCTTCCCCTCCCCCAGCTTTTGGTCCACACTTTCTAACACAATTCTCTGTGTGTACGTGTATACTGTATACACATATATGTCTGTGTGTGTGTGTGTGTCCCACTTCCTGTCATGTCCACATACCCTCCCCATAATCGGATTGAACCTGTGTCCGCCTATAAGAGTTTTCCCGTCTCTTCAGTCGTCTATAGAAGGATAATAAATTCCTCTGCTGTGCAAATGCACCTGCCTTTCTAATGTTTTTTTTTTTTTTCTCCCCCCCCCCACCATGATAATCATAAATAACAAGCAATCTGAAGGGCAATTACGTATTAAAGTTATGTGGGGAAAAAATGAAATTTCCTTCACTGCATCCTCTCCAACGTTTTCTCATCCGCTATCAGAGAGGTTTCGGACAATAATATCGGCAATAAGAGTCGAAGCAGCTGGAGTTTATAATGAATTAAATCTGTCGTCCAGCCGTGACTTGAAAAAGTCAAATTATTATTGCTCCTCTGCGTGTGTGTGTGGAGAAGGAGGTTATTGCCAGACAGAAAAATAAATTGAAGTGAAGTACGTTTGCCCTGATTTAAAAGCCAAACCAGATGATATGGCCTTTTTTTTTTTTTTTTTTGTTTTTTTTTTTTTTTTTTTTTTTTTTGCACACGTGAGTGTGTGTGTGAACAGCAGAAGATTGTCCCTAACTTTTGGACCATTAGGTTGCCGTGATGTCCATGTATGTTTTTAATTTATATATGTAGATGGATGGAGGAGAGTTCTCTTTTCAAGTGGATATAGACTTTGTATCTAGCTGCCCCAACACCCATCTCCCCCACCCCCCCACACACACCAGCGAGCAGAGGAAAGTGTTCTGTCTCTATCTAACATCCAGCACGATTCAGCACTTGTTTCATCACTACATGTCAGCCCTCTTAATGTTCCAATGGACACACAAAGGAGCAGTTAAGAAGCATTATGCTGTCTGAATGAATGGCTTTTATCTGGACCAGTGCTATTAGCCCTCTCATAAATCATAAGTCTTAAAGACGCTCGGCTTTGAACAGTTTAACCCTTTGAAAGTCTGTCATTCGCCACGGCGTCTAATGGACTAGGTGGAACAGGATGGGATCATGATTGATAGATGGAAGGCTGTTATGTAGGTGGCTCGAATGGGCTCCATCTGTTACAAAAAAGTCGATATTTCACAATGCACAGATACATATATGTAGGTCTAGAATTATAGCGGCAGAATTATTGGCACCCTTGGTAAGAGGTGTAAAATAAAAGTTCTTTAAAAAAAAAAAAACGCCATTGCTGTAAACGAATGTAATCTCACGCTGAATGTACAAGAGAAATTTCACCTCTAATTAAAGTAAAGTTATTTTAAGGAAGAAAAAAAACCTTTTTTAAATTTAAAAATTTTTTTTTTTTTTTACCAAAACCATGTCAAAATTATTGGCACCCCAGCATGCATTACTTTTTGCGCAGTCTTGCTGTGTTGCTGCATGTTGTCCTGTAATGCTTGATGGGAAACTACAGAGAGGTAATCTGAGATCAGTCCTCGATACAGAATCTCGCCAGACCCCGCAGGGTTCTAGCTCCAGGTTTTGTGTGGATTTTATCGACGTGGGTTTTCATTGCTGAATCCAACCTCAACCCAGTTGAAACTTCTAGACCGATTTTTCGTCTCAAAATCTTCTGGTACTTCATGGACTACCTGTGATGCCATGTATCCTAACAAATTTCCCAGTGCATTTGGAGAAGAAAAAAAAACAACAACCCCATAACCACACTCAGATCCTCCACCTGTATGGTACGTAGCAGTCGGGATTAGGTTCTTTTCTGTCTAACCATCGTTAAGAGCGTTTGTTTCCGAAACGTTCTATTTTTTACCTTGTCTGAACTTAGAACCCAGTCCCACACAAGGTTCCAGAAGCGTCTAGCGAACACCAGGGCATGTTCGTTGGCATGTTCGTTGGCATCTAATTGTAGATTCTGACTCGGTGACCCATAAGACGATGGTGCTGCCATTTTCTGCAAATCTCCAACTGTGATCCTTGGAAATATTTTTGCCCAGCCATCCTCCTCACTGTGTGTGTGGGAACAAAATATACTTGCTTCCTCCTCCAGGCAGATTCATTACAGCTGTTAGAACCGTTTACTTCATTACTCTAACAGTGAAAACGGGCATTTTCAGGCGTGTAGATTAAAATGAAAACATTTCTGTGTTTGGAAACATCAACACTCTTCATCCATGCGTTCTTCCGTCTTCACGATGTGAATCACGATACCCCAGTGATACAGGAAGTGATAGCTGAAAGTTCCTAAACACTCAGTTGAAAGTAAAATATAAACAGAAACATGCTAAAGTTTGTCCACAAGGAATTCTAGGCTTGGGTATAATTTTAACATGCATATTTGTTACAAAAATATTTTTGATGAGGGTTTTTTTTTTATTATTTATTTGATTGTGTGCTTCATACAAAGCCAGTCGCTGTTTACTTGAAAATTTGCAGATTTTCTGAATTTTATTGTATTTTTAAAAAAAAATTCGTATCTGCATTTTGTAAATGCAACTGGTTTCGGTTTGTCGCAAAACTTCATGAATGTTGATTTGAATGTGCACAAGTGCTGCTGTGTGTGGAAGATGGTGGATGTGATTAATGTATCAGAAGGAGCTCAGGCTGTCACGGTTAACCAGCTGATGCACTGTGACCCCTCCAGAGTCTGCTGAGATCCTTTCACAACATTAAAGATGTCGGTGTAGTGCAGGTGAAAGTCATCCGGGCAGAGGGACTAATGGCAGCTGATGTTACAGGTGAGGAGAGTTCCATGAACACACACACACACACACACACACACACACACACACACACACACACAGGAATCTCGAGCATTAGTTCCACTTTTCTCTGGTGACTGATATAAACAGCATTAGCTACTGCAATAGCAAGAATTGAATCTTTCCTGCTCTCTACTAATATACAGAAAGCTCCGATCCGTCTGTTACGTGTCTGACACATATTTTCCCACGCTTCTTTTCCTCTTCCATTAATTCCTCCTTTTAATTAAGTCTACCGTGGACAGGCCTAGTTTCTGGCAGTACGTATTAACGAGCTGAAAAGAGATGGCAGCCGACGCAGAGCACCGTTTTTTATTCGGAGTACAAGAGACAGGGCCATTAACAAAAACACTTACCAGCAGCCATCGTTTTTTCCTCCATGCTAATACCCCACTGGTACAAACCAAATATACATCTGCATGTGTGAGTGTTTCTTTTTTTTTTTTTTTTAAAAAAAAAAAAGGGAGAAGGAAAAGAACATTAGCAAGTCCCTTAGAAACTGCGTGACCTCCTTGCTCAAATCATTTTTCAGTCCGAGTAGGTTATATTTAAATGAAGCTATTTCTGCAAGATTATTTTGTGCCCTGTGTCTTGGAGGATTTAAAAATTTTTTCCGTTGTTGTTTTAGGAATTTGACTTTTTCTAAGAGTAAAAACCTTCATCTAAGGTTCCCTCATATAATGTTTTGTATAATTTGTTTTAAATGTCATTTGCAGATCACTGAATATATATTTATATTAGATATACGTTTATATATCCGACTAAAAGATGAAAATCAGTGGCTCGGCATTGTACAGATTCTTCACGTTGTCTGTCTAGAGTAGACATCACCTTCTGTTTCTATTACAACTCAAAGTGCTGTCGGAGAGGATGAGGACGAGCAGTGCGTTTCGAAATATATGAATAATAATGAAGGAAAGGAAGAAAGAGATGATCGCGGTAGTATCCTGAATGCTTCACACTCTTCACCTCTTCAGCATGGTCTGTCTGTTCTGCTTCTCTAGCCATCTTTAATTAAGACATGCTGGATGGTAGGAACCCTTCCAGCACACACACACACACACACACACACACACACACACACACACTGCTCTCTGTGACAGTTCAGCGATCTGGAGGTCCGGCTGTTACGTAGACCTCACAGCCCGGTCCGTTCTTCCCAGGAGAACCGAGGCTGCCTCAGGAGATCTGATTTCACACTGCTTTCCCGCCATAAAGCCGCTGCTCACAAACTCCTCGAGGAACCACGGCCCTCCCAGGGCCCCGCTGTCTCAATCGGCCGTGGCACAGGGTTACGGGAGATGGAACAGTGCCTCCTCTAATAGAGAGCTCAGAGAGAGAGAGAGAGAGAGAGAGAGAGGATTTGAGGGAAATCTTAACCTATTCTCATGCTCTGTTTTTACCTCACTTGCACTCCAGTGTACAACAGGCTGGTCTGCTCCCCTCTCTCAGTCTGTTCTTTGGTGTAATTAATTGAGGCATTTATCTGGAGTACCTCCACTCCAAACCAGCAGGATAAATGGGCAGAGAGTGTAAAACCAACAGTGTTTAGGGAGAAGGAGCTCCATTCAGTGATGCTCCTGCTGGATGGATACATGGGCTAGGATAAATGCGTGGAATTTATATTCACGAACGTGTATTTCATACTGTGCTGTTGTACAGAAATGTGCAAATCCTCTGAGGATGGCATTGTAGGTTTAATGATAACTGTTTATAAAGAAAATATATATATATATATATATCGTGTATATATATATACGATATATATCGTGTGTGTGTATATATATATATATCGTAAATATGCAAAGTGGCAGTCATAAGGACTTCCATCTATGTTTCTGGATTTCATATAAGCTGAAATATGTGATTACGGCGGCGTATATTTGCACGTCGAATCAGAGCCAAAATGAGGTCGAACTCATGTCAGCAGCCGCTCCAAAACGAACCCGCACACGGTGTCTCGCCGGCCACACCTGGAGAGTCAAAGTTTCATCGAGGCAGAGCGTGAAATGTGCTCAGACAGCCACCTCACAAACAAGGTCAGAGTTCGTCGCCTGGGACAACCGCGTGTCATAGGAAGGACCGTGCAGGATATGGAGTTTGTCTCTACATTTTTCTGCCTATCAAATTGCATTAATTTAAGCATCCACTCCGGTCGTGCGCAGCTAAAAGCTGAAAGACGCCGGCTATGTTTAGACAGAGAAAATCAGCATGTGTGTGTACAAACAATTAGAACTGTCTAGAAGCGCTTAATTCACACATTTCTAATTTATTCAGGTTCTCTGCAGAGCACCTTAATGCGTGAACGTCATTTTTTTTTTTCTTTTTTTTTTGCAGTGCAAGTATTTCAAAAACTGCTGGGATATTAAAAAATTATAATAAAAAATAATAATAATCTCATGGTGTCAGTCTGTACTGTGCATAATTCATATTCACAAAGCACCACGTGTTTAATAAGCGTATTAATCATTTGAATAAAGTATACACCAACAATATGCAGACAAACAAATGATACTAATTATAGCGCTAATTTGAGCTGATGCGCAGTATAAAGGACGTTGCATTGGTTTTAGACACTGCATTTATTACAATCATGAACTTATCCAGCAGTGGCCGATCAATGAGTTCCTGAAACTGATAGGGCTTGTGACAGCCAGGACTTTCTATTGATCACAGTGACATTTATTCCGCACGTCAACGTAAATGTCCCTGCTTTTGTAGCACCATTTTTATCAGCCCTCAAAGATCAATGGCAGTCTGGGAATTAACGCATAGTACATTCTTTTACTTTGTGTTGTATTGTTTGTGATGCTAGGAAGCAGGAAATATTGTTTTGGGAGTACGTCATGTCTTCTGGCTCACCGTGTAAAACCTGTTTGTTCGCAGATAATGAGAATGCTCTCAGGTACAGTAGATGGTTCAAATTCGAAAGTTTTCTCACATGGAACAGTTTTGAGCAAATTGTCAAGAAACGAAATCTTCTAATCATTATAAAGTGCTGCCTGCTATATCTTTCTGCATCAGCCCACTGTGGATGAACAACTGTGACACACTATGATTGTGTGTGTGTGTAGTTGTGTGAAAGAGCAGTTTTAAGGCCATGGGCAGCGCCGGAGCCGAGGCTCTTATCTACCTATGTGTAAGTCAACATATCAGTGGGACACGAGGCCCTGACACTACAGACAGGCAAAAATGAATACATCAAATCAGAGCAGTGATGATAATCATGTGTTTTAAGGGCGGGGGTGGGTATAATTTAGCCCTTCGGCCCAGCCTGCCCCGGTTTTATCAGGTAGTGAGAGTCGCTACCATTTTGCAATGCATCAGCCAGTGGATTACACCAGTCTGTAGTTGATAAAGTTAATGTGTGTGTGTGTCTGTGTGTCCCTCACAGGCAAGAGTGACCCCTTCTGTGTCGTGGAGCTCAGCAATGACCGTTTACAGACACACACCGTGTACAAGAACCTCAACCCAGAGTGGAATAAAGTCTTCACATTGTGAGTTTCTATAGGATATATATATATATATATTTACAAGATGGATCTTTACAAGAGATGTGTATATATACATCTCTGTATATCTATACATCTCTGTATATCTATACATCTCTGTATATATCTATCTATATCAATATCTCTATATATATCTTTCTATATATATCTATATATCTATCTATATCTATGTCTCTATATATCTCTATCTGTATCTCTCTATATATCTGTCTATCTCTCTTTATTTATATATATATATATATATATATATATATATATATATATATATATAAAATATCTATCTATCTCAGATATACATGAAAAGACTGAAATTGCAGTTCAGTGGTCAGAACTGTGTGGAAGTTTTTTTTGTTTGTTTGTTTTTGTTTTTTTCCTCCAGTCACAGATTAATAAATGTTACACTGTAGGCAAAATTTACATTATTCAAATAGTGCGTCTCCTCTAATATTACAGCCACATAATGAAATATTTGCTCTATATTTTAAATATAATTGTTGTATTGAAGTACAAAAAAAGAAGACAATTAAGAGCTGAAGTAGATTTAAGTCTCATATTAATTTAGTTTCATGCCCGTAGCTCTACACGGAGTTGTTAGATATAAGTACATTTTTTTTCCTTAAGGACCAAGATTAACCTAAGGATGAAATTACACCCCCTTTTGCAAGTCCAATTATTGTACAAAACAGTAATGTGCCATACATAATTTCTCATATTAGTTTGGAATTTAGAGGTTGTTCTGTCGGATGTTTTTTCATAATCTTTCAATCTGCCCGGCTGGAAATTCATTTGTGAATTCCCATAGAAAGCTGGGTAATCTAGCCTCTCCTTGGAGTGCCCGTCTCTTTAAGAATAACCTCATTTTCCTCCACTCTTTAGCCTACTTTTCAAAGATAGCATTTCACAGGGAGAATCGCGGCATCTTTTTTTAACCCTCACACAATGGAGCCTGCCACCATGGCTTTAAATAAATGTATATATTTTTTTCCTCCCCATGATTTCAAAGATATTCTTGAATGTTTAATATTAGTCAATGACTTCTTTTTCCATTCCCAACACGGCTCGACTTTTCTCTTTCAATCAGCAACGTGAAAGACATCCACTCCGTGCTGGAGGTTACGGTCTACGACGAAGATCGGGACCGAAGCGCTGACTTCCTCGGCAAAGTTGCTATTCCGCTGCTAAGTGTGAGTCCTGAGTCTCTTCACTCCGCGTACACTACGGACTAAATAATAATAAAATAATGATAATGAGTATTCACCTAAATGAAATGGATAGATATAAGAATTTTTAGTAAATAAGTGTTAGAATCTGCAAGAAAAAATTGCATAAGACTCTCTCTGAGAGTTTTACTCTGCTCTGAAGAGTGTGATAAAACTAAACCCCCTCCAAAAAAAAAAAAATCATGAAAAAAGAATGAAAGGAAAAAAAAAAAAGCTAGAGAGCGTAATGTGTGCTCCCAGGCTGATCCCCCAGGATAGTTAATTTGTGGCTGACAGTGGTCGGGGCGTAATGAACAGGTACTTGTCAGAGCCGCCACAGTTGTTTTGGGCTCTCTGTCAGATGCAGCAGCTGGGGGTCAAAGGTCACGCGGCGAGTGTATTCAGCTGGGTATTGCCAGACAGACGGCTGTCATGTCCCTCTCCCACAGATCCAAAATGGTGAACGGAAAGCTTACGCCTTGAAAAGCAAGGAGCTGACAGGGCCAACAAAAGGGGTCATCTTTCTCGAAATAGACGTGATTTATAATGCTGTAAGTCCCTCTCTCTTTTTCTTACTCGTCCCCCTCCCGCTATCTTTCTCTTCTCTCTCTCTTTTTCTGTTCGCTCGCTTCAGCACGGCCGTTCCTGTCGTTGGAACACTGGCTGTCCCCTTCATCCTCGTTTTCTCTTTAATTACCCAAGGCTTCTCTCTTCTTAGGCTTTTGTTTGTGGGTGTCTCTCTCTCTGTGTGTGTGTCTGTGTGTGTGTGTGTGTCGTGGCCGCCATTTTAGGTGGCAGGCGCGAGAGCAGCACATGACTGTGTGGCATTGAGCGTGTGAAATGGAGGAAGAGTTACCCGATCGGCATTACTGTACCGATTGGTCTATTTGAATGTGATTTGGAAGTAAAAATGTTTTGATTTTGTTTTGGTCATAACCTGATGTTTGTGCGTAGGTTAAAGCGGGACTTAGGACGCTGATACCCATCGAGCAGAAATATATCGAAGAAGAGCCTCGAGTTTCCAAACAGGTATCAGAAATCACTGTCATTAACACAGAGCTAATCAAAGAGTAGTGTGTGGTTGATGCACAATATAGACAGCAGTGTCTCTCTCTCTCTCTCTAACTCTCTCTCTCTCTCTCACTCTCACTCCTCTGGAGCTGGTGAATAGAAATGTCATGCTGTCAGTTGTGGGAGTGCATAAGTAGATTGGCCATCCTTTAGTTTGGCCCTCGGTGGCACCGCAGCAATGCACCTCATTGTCGGCCTGCTCAATGTGTCCCCCTCGGACAAAGAGCTGAATCGGAGGGGCTGTCCCAAATCAGACCTGTCACTGACACACACACACACACACACAGTTTGCCGCACAGTCGAAGGATTCTGAGCAGCACCGAAAAACTGCAGACTCTGCACTTTGACATTCTTTAAACTGCGGTTGTGTTCGCGTGCGCGTTCACGGAAGCGCGCGTAAGAAAGACAGTTCAAGGCTCCAGGCAGCGTGCACACTTCTTCTTTCGTTCTAACTTCTGAGTTGACATCTCAGTTCTTTTGCCGTGCTTTTCTATTCTCTATAATGTCATATAACGCTATTGCTTTACGTATGTAGTTTTCAGGACTTTTGTGAGTCTTATCTCACCTCTCATTTACACCTGCGTGCTCGGCCAAATAGCACGCGAAATAGCCGAGTTAAAAGGTAGCGAGGCTGAGAGTGTGACAAAGTAAATGCAGATATTTGCAATGATCAAAGCTTTGTAGCGTCGCAGCCATTATGCGACTGCAGGCGTTTCATCTTGCTAGCGACACCAGACAACAACAATTATTTCGATTTCAGACTAATTCTGAATTATGAATAATGTTATATTGTTAAAAAGAAAAAAGGCAGCGCATTCCTCTTTTATGTCTCTAAAATATAATATAATATACTATAATATAATATATAAAATGGTATAAGCTGCCCTCTGGTTCTCTCTTGGCTGGATTCTCTGTGTGATTGAAAAGCCATTTCGACTTGGTGCAGTTTTCTGGTATTTTTCCTAGCTGACAATACCATGGGACAATAGTGCTTTTCCAGTCTCTGAATATTTGCCAAAACTCGACTGGGACTTCAAAGTGTGGCTCGATTGTTTCCGTTTATTTACCTCATTTTGCATGCCAGATGCCCTGATGCAAATGGCAAAGTAACAATTGCCAAAATACACTTTATCTTCTGCTTTGTAATTTGTTTTGTATGGCATAATGAGTTCATTAATTTGTTTTCTTCATAACAATGCATATCAGATTTACAAATACTTAACACCGAACATTGTTTATACAGCATGTCTCGGAGGGTTTATTGATAAGCGGGCAAACGGAAAGTCAATCACGTCCCAGTCAAATTCCTTATAACTAGAGGTGATCGATATGACGAAAAAATAATATCAGAAGACTGGAATATATATATATTACATAGTGTATAAAGGTGAATCCCAAAAAATTACAATATCATGGAAAAGTACATTTTTCCCCCCCCATAATTCAATTCAAAAAGTGGAACTTTCAGATATTCTAGATTCATTACACAAAGTGAAATATTTCAATACTTTTTTGTTTTTATCTTGATTACGGATTACAGCTCACGGACATCAAAAATCCAGTATCTCAAAATATTAGAAGAATTTATAAGACAGAAATGTCGACCTTCTGAAAAGTATGTTATTTTATGCACTCGATACTCGGTCGCGGCTCCTTTTGCATGAATTACTGCATCGATGCGGCGTGGCATGGAGGCAATCAGCCTGTGGCACTGCTGAGGTGTTCTGGAAGCCCAGGTCGCTTTGATAGCGGCCTTCAGCTCGTCTGTATTGTCGGGTCTGGTGTCTCTCATAGATTCTCTATGGGGTTCGGGTCAGGCGAGTTGGCTGGCCAATCAAGCACAGTAATACCACGGTCAGGAAACCAATTACTAGTAGTTTTGGCACTGTGGGTAGGTGTCAAGTCCTGCTGGAAAAGGAAATCAGCATCTCCAGAAAGCTCATCAGCAGATGGAAGCATAAAGTGCTCTAAAATCTCCCGGTAGACGCTGCATCGACTCTCGACTTGAATCTAGAATATATGAAAGTTATACTTTTTATTCAATTACGGGAAAAAATGAACTTTTCCACAATATTCTAATTTTTGGAAATGTGTGTGCATGCATATATAATATATACACACACACCTATCTATATCTATCTCTCTCTCTCTCTCTCTCTATATATATATACATGTGTGTGTGTGTGTATGTATGTATGTATGTATGTATATTATATATATATATATATATATATATATATATATATATATGTGTGTGTGTGTGTGTGTGTGTGTGTGTGTATAAATGTACACACACACCTATCTATCTAGATAGATAGTTGTATAGAGGTATATCTATCTCTCTATCTATATATATATATCACAATATTATAAGTATCATGAAAACATTGATATAGACTTATTGACTAATGACTGAATGTTGACAACAGTTCTCTTTAAAGGCGTAACCGTTAGTTCATGCTTAGTTTATGACTGTAAATCAGACAACCGATTATATTCTGTTTTGTAGTGGCGCTTCATGTAACCACTTTTGCCATGATTCTCATCCCATGGAATCTGAACAGATGAGATACCTGTAGTCTTCAAACTTTAAACAGACCTTTCTTTAAAAAAAAAAAAAAAAAAAAGAGAGAGGGAAAAAAGCCGTGTCATCGTTTCACTAAACACACCAGAGAGGGTAAATAATCTCTGGTTAATCTCTCTACCTCTGTATCCAAGTCTCTGGTCCGATGCCTTCAGTTAAATCATTGACATGAACGCATATGATAAAGTGAAACTGAGGATCTGCTACAGAAGTGGTTTTGTGACTCTAAACCTAGAGTGCATGATCTATGGCTAGTTTTGTTTCCCATGTGGTTATTTAACATGCTACTATATTATTTCTAAGACTAGGTGTTTACTAAGCTGCTGTGCTGAAAGACTTTACCGCCTCTGAACACTGGCATGTCAGCTGACGACCCCTGCCTTACACCCTGCCTAATAAAATACTTTGCCTTTCTAAATGCGCGTTGATTCCACGTACCATTCCGAGCGCTTGCTTAAAACAAAACATGGATTGTACGATCTGTTTTAATTAGTAGGACAAATATATAACATGGGAACATCTGAGAATCTTAGTTGTGTATTGTTAGCCTGTGGGAATGAGAGACTGGAAAGTTCTCTACATGAAATATTGATGAATTCAGTTATAAGTAAGCAAAACTACTTTAATGCTGGTAAGTAGTCGAGTATAAGTGAAATAACACCTTCAGTCATGTCATATGATTTATTAGTTTTGATTTATTAGCTTTGTGTCATGATGCTCTTCACCTCCACCTTGTGCATTATTTTCTTACATAAATCTGGACCATTTCTTAGATATGGACCAGCCCTAGATTGGATATGAACGTTGTTTGCCTTGTTTGTTTGGCTTGCTTCGTCTGTCAAATAGGTTCGAATGTAACACATGACTGACACGTGTCTCTCTTCCTCAGTTGCTACTGCAGAACTTTAACCGAGTGCGGCGCTGCTTCATGTTCCTCATTAACACTGGCTGCTACATCAACAGCTGCTTCGAGTGGGAGTCTCCTCAGAGGAGCATCTGTGCCTTCCTCGTAAGGACCCTCACACACACACACACACACACACACACACACACTGTTACAGGCCTTGAGGTACTGGAATGCCATGCAGAGTGAAGTAAAGTGTGCCAGGTATTAGACCAGTGATGATCCCGAAGCTTCTGTTCCTGGCTTTCACTCACATAACCATTTCCTGTTTTTTTTTTTTCTCAGATCACACCGTTTCCAGTTTTTGCAAACTCACCAGTGAAACTGTGTATTTATCCGCGTCCAGTCAGGGTGCAGGCTGTCTCTGTGAATCTCACACTACACAGTGAACAGGATGTATAATTGGACAGCTGAGCTGTCTCTTAAAGGACACCTTCTCTTAAGCGTGCTGTGTGACTGAATGCTAACAGGACGGTCGTGCTAATCCTGCTCTGTGGCACCGCATAATATGCGTCAGGATCTGTCCATCGTGGCGTTAACGTGTCTTTAAGGACTGCTGTGTCGACCGTTAACATTTGCCGCTTGACACATTTTAATTTCGCTACAGTTTAGAAGGGGCGATCCGCATCGATTTGTTAACATTTAAGTTCAACATTTTCTGATGACGCTTTCTCGTCTGTTAAAGGCGAGGATGGGGGGAGGGGAGGGGAGGGGGGGCGGTACATGAATGAAAATGCCAGAGAGAGAAATGTCAAGAGAGTGTGCTAAAAAACAGGAGGTCACACCTGCTTCTTCGCTGATGTTTAGATGATATTTAACAAAAAAAATAATAAAAGATGTTTGCATGGTGATTCGAACCATTTTGTCTTCAAGGCAGGTCTGTTTTTGACGAAATGTAAGTCCAAAAAATGGGAAGGGGGAGAGAGGAAGGGGGGGGTGGATGGGGCTGCAGGGGGGGATATGGCAAACAAAAAATTCTTTCACGATACGTTTTAAACGATTTTCTCAATGCACAGTATGTGTCACGATGTCCAGCAAATCAGTACGAAACGTCCAGCTTATTATTCAGCTGTTCACGTTACAGCGCAGTATTCGGTGTTTACAGTGAAACTAATAGGAAACTTGTAATTACAGGTGTGAGGAATAAAAACCAGAGGTTAAAAATATCAGTGTTGCAACGATAATTTTACTTCAAAAAAAAAAAAAAAAAAAAAAAAAAAGGAGCAGATGGTGCAATAATGAAGTCTAGTAAAAGAACAGACTTGAATAGTGTATTTGCTCAGCGCTTTTTAAAGTCGGATTTTCTCAGAAAAACATACCGTGATGTGATTTATTTTAATATCGATATTGTATAGTCATATCTCCCAGTTCTAATGCAAAATATCGTCGCCATATTACTTGATACCGGTAGTCGTAATGTTCCTGCGTTAAAGGTTTTCCTGTTTTTTAATTAACAAAACCAAAAATAAATAAATAAATTAGCTATGCCAAATTTTGACTTCAGCTCGATACACAGCGTATTATTCAGGTTTTGCACAATTCTTGTCTTCTCCTATAGGAAAAGGTTAGCCACAGCAAAAGAAACCCTCGCACCGCGCACATGAAAACGGCTGTGAGGTGAAGCGACGCGAGCTTTCTGATTTGCTATTCTGGTATTTTTAGGTCGGCGCCTTTGCCATGGCTTTGATTTTTTTTTATTTTATTTTTTTTTTAGTTTGTTGCTTTGTTGTTTTGTTTCTGGCAACACTCGCAAAGTCAAGAACTTTTACTGCACATTTGCTGTAGTGCATCAGAAACCCTTGTGTCTGAGTTGGAGTACCCTCGTGTGGATGTATACACACACACACACACACACACAAATATAGTGATAAAGTGCCAGCCATTCATGACCACACAACCCCCAACAATAACAAAGCCTGAGTTTGTGTGTATGCGTTTCCAAAAGGAACACACTCTTCCTCTCTCTCTGAACACCTGTAAGCCGAGCGCGCTGACACCCATCCGTGCCGTGTGAAAGTGGCCCGTTGTGGGCAGCGGCGGTGTCGGGTTCAGAGAGGCCGCTTCATGCCAGCTCTCCCCACCCTGAACCCCGGCGCTCCCTGGAGTGGGCAAGCCTCACCAACTCTTCCTCTAAACAAATTTGCTGTAACTTTAGCTGCAATTTGGCCTTGAATTGGGAGCAAATAGAGCAGGTATTGTGCATGGGGAATAGGAGCGCTGTACGGATATGTGTGTGTGTGTGTGTTCTGGCTGTGGGGGCTTTATTGGAAGGAGGAGGTAAGAAAATGATACCCGGTGCTTTCATGTGGGGTAAAGTAGGGCTCTTATCAGTGGGAGAGCTAGGACAAGAGAGCTGCTGCTACAGGAAACTGGAGCAGCCCTCACCTGCTTTGCATTTAGATAAAATAAACCCATCCAAGAAAAGAGAGATAGAGAGAGGGAGAGGAACAAATGTGTTATGGTGAGCGTGCGTGTGTGTGTGTGTGTGTGTGTGTGTGTGTGTGTGTGTGTGTGTGTTAGACCTTACACTGTTTCCTTCAGTGTCACACTTTTTCAGTTTAGGTAAATTGTAAGCACTAAGCACTATCATTAACAAGGGCCTGCTGGACTGACCGTGATCTTCCTACAGAAACGATCACCCAAAAAAAGAAAAAATTCGAGTATTCGTGCGTAATAAACCAGCGCTTTTCCCCCCCAAATGAATCATTAATAATGAAGTATTTGATACAGCTACATTATTTAACACGCATAATGAACCGAAGTGAGCCGTTTTCGAGCGCTCCATTTTCATAAATCCCCACAAAGGTTGAGTGCATGTTGACAAATCTCCACTTTTGATGAATGCCAGGAGGTGGCAGTGCAGCATCACTCAACAGGAGCGAGGGGGGAAAAAAAAAATGCTTAGCCAAAAAAGCCCTGCATGAGTTATTGACGTCCATAATCAGCCTCTCATTTGGCATATTTCTCTCCACTGTTGGCACCATTTAAAATAATCAACACCACTATGATGAGTCAATTTCTGAATTCCAAGTAGAAGAGCTGTTGCGGGGTGTGTTGGTAACACACTTTTAATGTGCTAATTCTCAAATGCATTCTCCAAAGTGGTCATACCCCACTCCATAACCGCAAGTGCCAAAACGATATTAAAATCGGCTGCCAGAACTGTTGAGTCCACTCTTTTCTCCAAAAAAAAAAATAAATAAATAAAATTTGAGGACAATTTGAAACACTTGGCTGTTTTTATATATTTCTCTCTAAAACCAGAGAGAGAGCGCGAGAGAGTTTTGATACTCCATCATGAGTTTTTATTACCGATGTTTAAAATCAAATGAATGTTTCAATCACTCTAACAGCGCTTCATATGGGAGAGGAACATAATGACTGCAGCTTAGTTATGTGTGCTAAAATGTACAAGTAGTGCTACAGTGATTAAACACAGAACTGTGTTAATGGAAAACAAGGATTGTTAAAAAACCTAATAGTCACACATTATAGTAGAGATGAATATGTCCCTTTTAACTATCTTGGGATTTGAAAGTAAGCAATTAGAAAATGAAGCTTGTTGAAAGGTGAAGAGGTTCCGCGTTTGGTTTTTTTATTAATATTTTTTTTATTGGCGTCTTACTTTTTCTAAGGATGTTTACTTTGGTATTTTATAAGCGCTCAGTAATAAATAAAAGTGGAGGGACTTTCTACTAAAGTTTCTATCATGAGGGACAGTCTAAAAGCAGAGCTTGGATAAATATCTACTAAAAAGGGATACTTTATTATAAAAATGTTTAAAAAAAAAAAAAAAATGACAGGCTTTGTGGGAAGAATTGTTTTAATTTTGTAGTTGTCCTGTACATTACCTTTTCAGATATTCCCAGTGTTGAAACAGGAACACAGAGTAGGTTGAAGAAAAGCCGATGATTTTCATTGCGTATTGTGTTACTGAGAGGACACCGGGTGACTCGGTGCAGGTGTGATGGTCTGAACGGTCTGTGCGCTGGACCCGAATTCAAACCCACACGGGGAATTGACTAAGCGAGGCGCTGAGCAGTCGGAGGCTATTATGACTTACCTGGATGCACTCTGACAAAACCTGCAGTCGTACGTCCGCAGATTCGGTTTCTGTCCTCTTTCTTTCAGTATGGTTTTCGGGATGTTTTTTTTTTTTAATGTTTGGGGGGGTTGCGTCTCTCCTCTCTCCCCTGTGAGGGGGTCTTTAGAGGCCCCTGGTCTGGGCATCGGGCTGTGTGTAAGGGAGAAGGGTCACCTCCGAGCGGTCGAGGTGTCGACTAACGTTGCCCGTCAATCAAGCTCTGGCCCTCAGCTACAATCCGAACTCCACAGAGTGTGTCCAGCGACAGGTTAAATAACTGCCCAGACGTATGAAAACAAGATGGACACTGAGGAGCTGAGACAAAGAACTGCCATTTGCTTTTGTAAGTGAGAGATTTGTAAACGATTCATTAGGAGTGGATATTATTTTGTGGGCTTTGTGTGATTAAAAAGAAATGGGGGGAAAAAAAAGTGTTAAATTATATCAAAAAATATACATAGATTCTTTCTTTATTTATATTAATTATATTATATCTTATGACTAAAGTTCTATAGAAAATGTATAAAATACATACATGTACATATACACACACAAATCTCACTTTTTCACATTTTTGTGGTCTAGAAATATATTATATGGGGTGTGTGTGTGTGTATATAAAATATTTTTCTAGACCACAAAAATGTGAAAAAGTGAAATTTGAAAATAATAACAATAGTAGTAATAATAATAATTTGTAATTAAATATGAAATGTATTTCCCCCTCATATGTTTCTTATTCTCATCTCATGCAGTAGGAGATTTCTACCTAAGGCAATTTTTGGAAGATTTTGTTTTGCTGCTTTTGCAGGAAAGGTTTCTTTCTTTTTTTTTTTTTTGGTGGTAGCGTCGATCTCAAAAAATTGAATATCATAGTATTTTTTCTTTTTGCAGCACGCTGAGATTTATAGCACAAAAGGAGTAAACATGGTTAACATCCCTGTACAAAGAGTGGGATGTTTCACGGAAGGTTTAAGCAATGCTGAATCCATTCAAAGAATAAACAGAGAACCCTGAATGAGGCAAAGGGAAAAAATGTGTGTGTGTGTGTGTGTGTGTGTGTGTGTGTGTGTGTGTGTGTGTGTACGCCTGTAAAGCTTGTTGAATTATTGAAAATGATTCTTCTCTGTTCCCTGAATACCTCTTTATTAAAGGAGAAAAACCCCTAAAGAACAGTAATATGGGGTATTTTTTTCCTCTCTCCTCACTATCGCACACTACATTCCGGCTCAGTACAGGAATTATTGTGCTCTGAGCGTTATGCAATGCTTTGGCAAATTCATTTATTATTCATCATATATATCTTTGTTTTGCTGTTGTACATGGTACATAAAGACTCAACTTTTTTTTCCTTCTTTCAGATATACGCCCCTAAGTGGATAATAATAGATTTCATTTTAAAATATTCATTCTACGCGTCCATCCGTGTGTGCATTTACTTCATGCAGCGCAGTAATGGAGCCATGAATGACCATATTGCTGACCCCTCGCTGTACCACTGCACCTCTGTGTGTGTGTGTGTGTGTGTGTGTGTGTGTGTGTTAAGAGAGAAAGGTTAGGGTTATCAGTAGGAGTCCACTTAGCACTGCGGCATCCTCACAGCAACGTACAGAGCACGAGTTTTCTAATATAAAGTTTTAAAAGCCTGAAAAACCGACTAGTTGTCTGAATAGTATTATTTATTTGCGCCCTGTAACAATATTACATTTACATTGCGTTAATATTCATTGTAGTAAACATCATAACTCATCAGCTATTTCATTCTGCCATATTCGTTATTATCATGGGTGAATGAAATTGTCACACCCTGCTGTGCTTCGTATGCAGTTGTAAATATGTTTCGCCAAAATAATCAGCGTGCGGAAATTTCATCTTAGGCCGGTTGCTTTTTTGATGAGCAGTTACATTTTCCACGGCATAACTGTGCGTTTTGATTAATAGCTATTACAATGAAACATGGATGGAGTCCTAAGTTGGGGCTTGCGTATTTTTTTTTTGTTGTTGTTGTTGTTGTCTGGTTTCGCTAATTAAAAAGGAGCACATTCATTTCGAATGTGCTATATGGCACGCATCAATTTCAGCCGATCGCCTGGAGTAGTCACGAATTAATATTGCGGCGTCACAAATTGCTGCGCGTAGAAATTGATAAGATAATCAGCAAGGCCGAGGCTCAAAGTGTTCTCCTTTATTTACAGAGTTGAGCAGTGGTGAAGTGGATTATTGTTGTATAGCTGCAGCATGTGTTCCTCAGTGGAGGAATGGGGTGTAAACATTTGGTAAATGAGAGCCGTGCGCGGTATCCGGCACATCGCAGTAGTTCACCGGAAGGCCAGCGGTCTGTCTGCGGCTTGGTTCCGAACATACCGAGTGTGTTTATATTGTGTGAGCGCACTACTTTAGGAGAAGGCAGAATTTTCAGTTTCATATTGCACACGTAGATATTCCTACAATCAATAATGTGTCATTTTGGCACCGTGATGCAGTGGGTTTCTGAGTCTCAGACTCAGGATCCCTGGTTGAAACCCGAGCTTGGGTTACTGTCTGTGCGGAGCTTCGTGTGTTCTCCATCTGGGTTTCCTCAGAGTTCTTCAGTTTCCTCACACCTCCCAAAAACATGTCTGTACTGTAGGTAGACCGGCTACACTAAATGACCCATGTTTATCTGTCGATGAATGTGTGTATGTAAGGTGTATTCATGCATCACAGAGTGTTCCCGGGATAGACTCCAGATCTATTGCAACCCTGACTAGAATAAAATGAAGAATATATTAAAGCATATTGAATATTTGCTGAATAAGAGTGTGCGATTTTATTACATTTCGAGCCAGTAACATGATTTAAAACTCTACGATTAACGTTGTACCTTATATATGTTACTTATATAAAACTCCATGGAAGTGATTTTCCGGTTGGGAAATTAAACAAAAATAAAAAAAAACGAATAATATCTGCTCTGTAATGAGAAAATGAAACAATGTGCCGAATTAAAGAAATGTCCAGTGTGTCCTTTCCCACTGTTCTGCTCTTTCACGTCTAGTCTTTTCTTTCTCTCTGTCCATCTTGACAGCTCTTCATCGTGGTGGTGTGGAACTTTGAGCTCTGCATGATCCCGCTGGCTCTGCTGTTCCTGCTGGCCTGGAATTACGTCCTCATCGCTTCGGGAAAGGACAGCAGACAGGGAGACGTGGTGAGTGAACCTGCATTCTCGCTTCGGCGGCATCTCAGCCTTTTACACACACACCTTCTCTTTCCTTTAATCCTAGTAAAAAGGACAAAAAAATATCCTAGCCACATTCAAAACTGTGAACTCATTTCACTTTAAAAGTCACGCTCTATTGAATATTAAACATGTATTACACAATTATAAATATTCATTTATAAATGGTTTCAAATTATATATCGGAATTCGAATGAAATTACGGGTGAAGTACAGTGCGATTTATTCATCGTGGATGTTGGAGTCGTTTAATATTGAAAGACAGTGTACTATAGTTATGCATAAGATCTTAATATTATTTATATATGAAGGAGGTTAAATTATATAGATGATAAGATCTTGACTGAATTTGCCTGGAATTGTAAATATTGAATTTGATAAAACTGTCCTGTATATTGCAGCATGTTAAAGAACTTTTTGCTCGAAGTAGTATTTTTCTGAACCATTTCACATATTTATTTACAGAAGTCAGATAACGTTTCACATTTCATTTAATTGT